>NC_092768.1:11198950-11271659 GCF_047496795.1 Chiloscyllium punctatum | reverse complement strand
ACTTCCTCATCCACATCCCCATCCCGGGACCGGCGCCTTTAACACGGGGCGGGGCTGGGGAAAGGGGGCGGGACGGGGCGGGGGCATGGGCGGGGACAGGGGCTGGGGCGGGGACGGGGGCGGGGACAACGGCGGGACTTGGGGCAGGGGGAAGGGGGCGGGGGAAGGGGCGGGGACAGGGGGGGAATGGGCGGGGACAGGGGGCGGGGGAATGGGCGGGGGAATGGGCGGGGACAGGGGGACAGGGGGCAGGGCGGGTACAGGGAGCAGGGGCTGGGACAGAGAGCAGGGGAATAGAGTAGGGGCGGGGCGGGGGGCAGGGGGCGGGGCGGCTTTACCACGGGGCGGGGCGGGGCGGGGAGGGGGCGTGGCGACGGGACGGGGGCTGGGAGGGGAGGGGGAGGGGTGGGGAGGGGCGGGGACGGGGCGGGGGCAGGGGGCGGGACGGAGCGGGGGCAGGGGGCGGGACGGAGCGGGGGCAGGGGGCGGGGCGGGCAGGGGCGGGGCGGGCAGGGGCGGGGCAGGGGGAGGGGCGGGGCGGGGCTGCGGTTTGAAATCGGGCGGTTGGAAAAGGGCGGGAGGAAAATGTGTCCGTCGGGTCTCCTCGGCCTCGTGTGGGTCTGGGGCCTGGAGTGAGGGTGAGGGGGGGGCAATGAGGGGGGATGGGGGAGAATGGGGAGGGGGGGAAATATGGGGGGAAATTTGGGGGCGGAAATATGGGGGGGAAATGGGGAATGGGGGGGAAGGAGAGGGGGGGGTAATGGGGGGAGGGGGAATGGAAATATGGGGAGGAGAGGGGGGGGTAATGGGGGGGAGGGGGAATGGAAATATGGGGAGGAGAGGGGGGGGTAATGGGGGGGAGGGGGAATGGAAATATGGGGAGGAGAGGGGGGGGTAATGGGGGAAATATGGGGGGGGAGGGGGGAATGGGGGAAATATGGGGAGGAGAGGGGGGGGTAATGGGGGAAATATGGGGGGGGAGGGGAATGGGGGAAATATGGGGAGGAGAGGGGGGGGTAATGGGGGGGAGGGGGAATGGAAATATGGGGAGGAGAGGGGGGAATGGGGGAAATATGGGGAGGAGAGGGGGGGGGAATGAGGGGGAGGAGGGGGGGGAATGAGGGGGAGGAGGGGGGGGGGAATGAGGGGGAGGAGGGGGGGGGGAATGAGGGGGAGGAGGGGGGGGGGAATGAGGGGGAGGAGGGGGGGGGAATGAGGGGGAGGAGGGGGGGGAATGAGGGGGAGGAGGGGGGGGGAATGAGGGGGAGGAGGGGGGGGGAATGAGGGGGAGGAGGGGGGGGGAATGAGGGGGAGGAGGGGGGGGGAATGAGGGGGAGGAATGAGGGGGAGGAGGGGGGGGAATGAGGGGGGAGGAGAGGGGGGAATGAGGGGGAGGAGAGGGGGGGAATGAGGGGGAGGAGAGGGGGGGAATGGGGGGGAGGAGAGGGGGGGAATGGGGGGGAGGAGGGGGGGGGGAATGGGGGGGAGGAGGGGGGGGGAATGAGGGGGAGGAGGGGGGGGGAATGAGGGGGAGGAGGGGGGGGGAATGAGGGGGAGGAGGGGGGGGAATGAGGGGGAGGAGGGGGGGGGAATGAGGGGGAGGAGGGGGGGGGAATGAGGGGGAGGAGGGGGGGGGAATGAGGGGGAGGAGGGGGGGGGAATGAGGGGGAGGAGGGGGGGAATGAGGGGGAGGAATGAGGGGGAGGAGGGGGGGAATGAGGGGGAGGAGAGGGGGGAATGAGGGGGAGGAGAGGGGGGGAATGAGGGGGAGGAGAGGGGGGGGAATGGGGGGGAGGAGAGGGGGGGAATGGGGGGGAGGAGAGGGGGGAATGGGGGGGGGAATCGGGAGGGGGAGGGGGGGAATCGGGAGGGGGGAGGGGGGAATCGGGAGGGGGAGGGGGGAATCGGGAGGGGGGAGGGGGGGAATGGGGAGAGGGGGGGAATGGGGAGAGGGGGGAATGGGGAGAGGGGGGGAATGGGGAGAGGGGGGAATGGGGAGAGGGGGGGAATGGGGAGAGGGGGGAATGGGGAGGGGGGGGAATGGGGAGAGGGGGGAATGGGGAGGGGGGAATGGGGAGAGGGGGGAATGGGGAGAGGGGGGAATGGGGAGAGGGGGGAATGGGGAGAGTGGGGAGAGGGGGGAATGGGGAGAGGGGGGAATGGGGAGAGGGGGGAATGGGGAGAGGGGGAATGGGGAATGGGGAGAGGGGGGAATGGGGAGAGGGGGGAGAGGGGGGAATGGGAAGAGGGGGGAATGGGGAGGGGGGGAATGGGGAATAGGGGGGGAATGGGGAGAGGGGGGAATGGGGAGAGGGGGGAATGGGGAGGGGGGGAATGGGGAGAGGGGGGGTATGGGGAGAGGGGGGGGAATGGGGAGGGGGGGAAATGGGGAGGGGGGGAATGGGGAATAGGGGGGGAATGGGGAGGGGGGGGATGGAGAGGGGGGGGAATGGGGAGAGGGGGGGAATGGAGAGGGGGGGGAATGGGGAGGGGGGGAATGGGGAATGGGGAGGGGGGGAATGGGGAGGGGGGGGAATGGAGAATAGGGGGGAATGGGGAATAGGGGGGGAATGGAGAATAGGGGGGGGAATGGAGATGGGGGGGAATGGGGTGTAGGGGGGGAATGGGGAATAGTGGGGGAATGGGGAATGGGGGGGGAATGGGGAGGGGGGGAATGGGGGGGAATGGGGAGGGGGGGAATGGGGGGGAATGGGGAGGGGGGGAATGGGGTGGGGGGGTATGGGGTGGTGGGGAATGGGGAGGGGGGAATGGGGATGGAGGGGGGAATGGGGTGGGGGAAATGGGGAATGGGGTGGGGGGGAAAATGGGGAGGGGGGGATGGAGGGGGAAAGTGGGGAATGGGGAGGGGGGAAGTGGGGAATGGGGTGGGGGGGAATGGGGAATGGGGAGGGGGTGAATTGGGGGTGGGGGGGGGAATGGGGAGGGGGGGGAATGGGGAGGGGGGGGATGGGGAGGGGGGGGAAGGGGGAATGGGGAGGGGGGAATGGGGAGGGGGGGGGTTGGGAAGGGGGGATGGGGGAGGGGGGGGAATGGGGAGGGGGGAGAATGGAGGGGGGAATGGGGAGAAGGGGAGGGGGAGAATGGGGGAATATGGGGGGGAGGGGGAATGAGGGAGGGGAATGGGGGGAAGGAGAGGGAGGGGGCGAATGGGGGGAGGAGAGGGGGGGGAGGAGAGGGGGGATGTGGGGGTGGAGTGGGGGGGGGGAGGGGGGAATGGTGGGGGGGGATTGTGGGGGGGGAATGAGGGGGGAGGATGGGGGTTGGGGGAATGAGGGGGAGGAAGGGGGGGAAATGAGGGGGGGGAATGAGGGGGGAGGGGGGGGGGGATGTGGGGGAGGTGGGGGGGGAATGAGGGGGGAGGTGGGGGGGAATGAGGGGGAGGGGTGGGGGGGGGAATGAGGGGGAGGAGGGGGGGGAATGAGGGGGGGAGTGGGGGGGGGATGAGGGGGGGGGAATGAGGGGGAGGAGGGGGGGGGAATGAGGGGGAGGTGAGGGGGGGGGAATGTGGGGGTGGAGGGGGGGGGAATGTGGGGGTGGAGGGGGGGGATTGAGGGGGAGGAATGAGGGGGTGGAGGGGGGGAATGAGGGGGAGGAGAGGGGGGAATGAGGGGTGGAGAGGGGGGGGAATGAGGGGGAGGAGAGGGGGGGAATGAGGGGGAGGAGGGGGGGGGAATGAGGGGGAGGAGGGGGGGAATGAGGGGGAGGAGAGGGGGGGGGAATGGGGGAAATATGGGGGGGAGGGGGTAATGAGGGGGAGGAGAGGGGGGGAGGAGGGGGAATGGGCAATGGGGAGGGGGGGATGGGGGGAATGGGGAGGGGGGGATGGGGGGAATGGGGAGGGGGAAATGGGGGAATGGGGAGGGGGAATGTGGGGTAATGGGGGGGAATGGGGGAGGGTGGAATGGGGGGGGAATGGGGGAGGGTGGAATGTGGGGGTAATATGGGGGAGGGGGAATGGGGGGGGGGGTTAATGAGGGGAATGGGGGGGGTTAATGAGGGGGAATGGGGGTGGGGTTAATGGGGGGAATGGGGGAGGGTTAATGGGGGGGATGGGGGGAGGGTTAATGGGGGGGAATGGGGGGTGGGTTAATGGGGGGGTATTGGGGGAATGGGGGAGGTTAATGGGGGGGATTGGGGGAGGGTTATGGGGGGGTTGGGGGAGGGTTATGGGGGGGATGGGGGAGGGTTAATGGGGGGGTAATGTGGGGGATGGGGGGGGTTATGAGGGGGATGGGGGTGGGTTAATGGGGGGGAATGGGGGTGGGTTATGGGGGGGATGGGGGGGGTTAATGGGGGGAATGGGGGAGGGTTAATGGGGGGGTATGGGGGGGGTTGGGGGGTTAATGGGGGGGATGGGGTGGGTTGTTGGGGGGGAATGGGGGAGGGTTAATGAGGGGGAATGGGGGAGGGTTATGAGGGGGAATGGGGGGGGTTATGGGGGGGGAATGGGGGGGGGGTTAATGGGGGGGGAATGGGGGTGGGGTTAATGGGGGGGGTTAATGAGGGGGAATGGGGGAGGGTTATGGGGGGGAATGGGGGTGGGTTAATGTGGGGGAATGGGGGAGGGTTAGTGGGGGGAATGGGGGTGGGGTTAATGGGGGGGAATGGGGTAGGGTTATGAGGGGGGAATGGGGGTGGGGTTATGTGGGGGGAATGGGGGTGGGTTAATGGGGGGGATGGGGGTGGGTTAATGGGGGGGAATGGGGGGAGGGGTTAATGGGGGGAATGGGGAGGAATGGGGGAGGGTTATGAGGGGGAATGGGGGTGGGTTAATGGGGGAATGGGGGAGGGTTAATGAGGGGAATGGGGGAGGGTGCTGAGGGTGTTAATGGGCAAGGGTGCTGATGGGGTTAATTTGGGGAATGGGGGAGGGTAATGAGGGGGTTAATGTTCAGAATTGGGAGGGTAATGAGGAGCTAAATGGGGGAGGGTGCTGAGGGTATTAAAGGGCGTGGGTGCTGACAGCGTTAATGTGGGGAATGGGGGAGGGTGCTGAGGGGGTTAATGGGGGAGGGTGCTGAGGGGGTTAATGGGGGAGGGCGCTGACGGGGTTAATGGGGGAGGGCGCTGACGGGGTTAATGGGGGAGGGCGCTGACGGGGTTAATGGGGGAGGGTGCTGAGGGGGTTAATGTGGGGAATAGGGGAGGGTGCTGAGGGATTTAATGGGGGGAATAGGGGAGGGTGCTGAGGGTGTTAATGGGGGAGGGTGCTGAGGGGGGTTAATGGGGGAGGGTGCTGAGGGGGTTAATGGGGGAGGGTGCTGAGGGGGTTAATGGGGGGAGGGTGCTGAGGGGGTTAATGGGGGAGGGCGCTGACGGGGTTAATGGGGGAGGGTGCTGAGGGGGTTAATGTGGGGAATAGGGGAGGGTGCTGAGGGATTTAATGGGGGGAATAGGGGAGGGTGCTGAGGGATTTAATGGGGGAGGGTGCTGAGGGTGTTAATGGGCGAGGGTGCTGATGGGGTTAATGTGGGGAATAGGGGAGAGTAATGAGGGGGATTGGGGGAAGGTAATGAGGGGGTTAATGTGGGGAATAGGGGAGGGTACTGAGGGATTTAATGGGGGAGGGTGCTGAGGGTGTTAATGTGGGGAATAGGGGAGGGGTACTGAGGGATTTAATGGGGGAGGGTGCTGAGGGTGTTAATGGGCGAGGGTGCTGACGGGGTTAATGTGGGGAATAGGGGAGAGTAATGAGGGGGATTGGGGGAAGGTAATGAGGGGGTTAATGTGGGGAATAGGGGAGGGTACTGAGGGATTTAATGGGGGAGGGTGCTGAGGGTGTTAATGTGGGGGAATAGGGGAGGGTACTGAGGGATTTAATGGGGGAGGGTGCTGAGGGTGTTAATGGGCGAGGGTGCTGACGGGGTTAATGTGGGGAATAGGGGAGAGTAATGAGGGGGATTGGGGGAAGGTAATGAGGGGGTTAATGTGGGGAATAGGGGAGGGTACTGAGGGATTTAATGGGGGAGGGTGCTGAGGGTGTTAATGGGCGAGGGTGCTGATGGGGTTAATGTGGGGAATGGGGGAGGGTAATGAGGGGTTATAGAACATAGAAAAATACAGCGCAGTACAGGCCCTTTGGCCCTTGATGTTGCGCCGATCCAAGCCCACCTAACCTACACTAGCCCACTATCCTCCATATGCCTATCCAATGCCCATAAAGAGGGAGAGTCCACCACTGATACTGGCAGGGCATTCCATGAACTCACAACTTGCTGAGTAAAGAATCTACCCCTAACATCAGTCCTATACCTACCACCCCTTAATTTAAAGCTATGCCCCCTCGTAATAGCTGACTCCATATGTGGAAAAAGGTTCTCATGGTCAACCCTATCTAAACCCCTAATCATCTTGTACACCTCTATCAAGTCACCCCTAAACCTTCTCTTCTCCAATGAGCTTATCTATATCCCGCTGTAACCTGCCACATCTTTCCTCATTGTCAACAACTCCACCGACTTTCGTATCATCCGCAAACTTGCTCACCCAACCTTCTAGCCCCTCCTCCAGGTCATTTATAAAAATGACAAACAGCAATGGTCCCAAAACAGATCCTTGCGGAACACCACTAGTAACTACACTCCAAGATGAAGTGTACCATCAACTACTACCCTCTGTCTCCTTCCAGCCAGCCAATTCCTAATCCAAACCTCCAACCCACCCTCAATGCCATACCTCCGTATTTTTTGCAGTAGCCTACCATGGGGGACCTTATCAAACGCCTTACTAAAATCCATATACACCACATCTACCACTTTACCCTCGTCCACCTCCTTAGTCACCTTCTCAAAGAATTCAATAAGGTTTGTGAGGCACGACCTGCCCTTCACAAAACCATGCTGACTATCCTTGATCACATTATTCCAATCCAGATGTTCATAAATCCTATCCCTTACAATTCTCTCTAAGACTTTGCCCACAACAGAAGTGAGAGTCACCAGCCTATAGTTACTAGGGTTATCCCTACTCCACTTCTTGAACAAGGGAACCACATTTGCTATCCTCCAGTCCTCTGGCACTATTCCTGTAGACAACGAGGACATAAAAATCAAGGTCAATGGCTCTGCAATCTCCTCCCTTGCTTCCCAGAGAATCCTAGGATAAATGCCATCAGGCCCAGGGGACTTATCTATTTTCACCCTTTCCAGAATTTCCAACACCTCTTCCCTACATACCTCAAAGCCATCCATTCTAATTAATTGTGACTCAATATACACATCAGCAACAATGTCCTGTTCCTGAGTGAATACTGACGAAAAGTATTCATTCAGTGTCTCCCCTATCTCTTCAGCCTCCACACGCAACTTCCCACTACTATCCTTGACTGGACCTATTCCTACCCTAGTCATTCTTTTATTCCTGACATGAGGTTAATGAGGGAGAATGGGGGAAGATGCTGACGGGGTTAATGGGGGAGCGTGCTGAGGGTGTTAATGAGCGAGGGTGCTGACGGGGTTAGTGGGCGAGGGCGCTGACGGGGTTAGTGGGGGAGGGCGCTGACGGGGTTAATGGGGGAGGGCGCTGACGGGGTTAATGGGGGAGGGCGCTGACGGGGTTAATGGGGGAGGGCGCTGACGGGGTTAATGGGGAAGGGTGCTGAGGCTGTTAATGGGGGAGGGCGCTGACGGGGTTAATGGGGGAGGGCGCTGAGGCTGTTAGTGGGCGAGGGCGCTGACGGGGTAAATGGGGGAGGGTGCTGAGGCTGTTAATGGGCGAGGGTGCTGACGGGGTTAATGGGGAGGGCGCTGACGGGGTTAATGGGGGACGGCGCTGACGGGGTTAATGGGGGACGGCGCTGACGGGGTTAATGGGGAAGGGTGCTGAGGCTGTTAGTGGGCGAGGGTGCTGATGGGGTTAATCGGGGAGGGTGCTGAGGCTGTTAATGGGGGAGGGTGCTGACGGGGTTAATGGGCGAGGGTGCTGACGGGTTTAATGGCGAGGGTGCTGACGGGGTTAATGGGCGAGGGCGCTGTTTGGGTTAATGGGGGAGGGTGCTGATGGGGTTAATGGGGAAAGGTGCTGAGGCTGTTAGTGGGCGAGGGCGCTGACGGGGTTAATGGCGGAGGGCGCTGACGGGGTTAATGGCGGAGGGTGCTGACGGGGTTAATGGCGGAGGGTGCTGACGGGGTTAATGGGGAAGGGTGCTGAGGCTGTTAATGGGCGAGGGCGCTGACGGGGTTAATGGCGAGGGCGCTGACAGGGTTAATGGGCGAGGGCGCTGTCGGGGTTAATGGGGGAGGGCGCTGACGGGGTTAATGGGGGAGGGCGCTGACGGGGTTAATGGGGGAGGGAGCTGACGGGGTTAATGGGGGAGGGAGCTGACGGGGTTAATGGGGGAGGGCGCTGACGGGGTTAATGGGGGAGGGCGCTGACGGGGTTAATGGGGGAGGGCGCTGACGGGGTTAATGGGGGAGGGCGCTGACGGGGTTAATGGGGGAGGGCGCTGTCGGGGTTAATGGGGGAGGGTGCTGAGGCTGTTAGTGGGTGAGGGCGCTGACGGGGTTAATGGGGGAGGGCGCTGACGGGGTTAATGGGAGAGGGCGCTGACGGGGTTAATGGGGGAGGCCACTGACGGGGTTAATGGGAGAGGGCGCTGACAGGGTTAATGGGGGAGGGGAGGGCGCTGACGGGGTTAATGGGGGAGGGCGCTGACGGGGTTAATGGGGGAGGGTGCTGACGGGGGTTAATGGGGGAGGGCGCTGATGGGGGTTAATGGGGGAGGGCGCTGATGGGGTTAATGGGGGAGGGCGCTGACGGGGTTAATGGGGGAGGGCGCTGACGGGGTTAATGGGGGAGGGTGCTGACGGGGTTAATGGGGGAGGGTGCTGACGGGGTTAATGGGGGAGGGCGCTGACGGGGTTAATGGGGGAGGGCGCTGACGGGGTTAATGGGGGAGGGCGCTGACGGGGTTAATGGGGGAGGGCGCTGACGGGGTTAATGGGGGAGGGCGCTGACGGGGTTAATGGGGGAGGGTGCTGATGGGGTTACTGAGTTGTAAATGGGGAGAGACATGAGAGATGTTGTTGTGTTGAAAGACTATTGTTGGTTTAGTTTTTTCATGAACATGTTCTGATATACTGTGGCACTGCTCTGGTGTTGCTCTGGTGAACTTGTGTCTCCTGTCCCAGAGGTAGGGACATGAACGTTGCCATAACGAGCAGTATGTAGATCTGAGCTGAACCTCTCACAATTGTTAACAGTTTGGAATGGGGCAGGGTTTCCGTTTGCTTCCTTACAGGGACTTTTCTCCTCCTGTGCTGTTTTACCTTTTTTGTGGGTTTGCTCTGTTAAGTTTAATAATTCGACTGTGACCTGTCGAGCTGAGATGAGGGCCATGGAATTTATTGGGGGCTGACGTGGCATTTTGGCTGCATTTCTAACACCCGATGAGCAGTGTTCATTGACACTTATTGTGTTGGACGTGACCATTTCACTGACCAGCCTGTACGACCAGTTATAGAAAGAGCACTTACGTGTGAAGCAGCCGTGCTGCCTCTGTAATACAGCAACCCTTGGCCTTTTATCATTAAAGGGGAATTAACACTGGTGAGATGGCTTTTAGGAATCTAACCTCAATATGTTTGCTACTGACCTCGGTCATGACTGAGGCGAGACAGCAACAACCATGAGTAATGGAACCAAAGGATCTATTCACTTTCCAAAATCTCCTCCAAAAACCGCTGCATTCCCCTTGCTCCCAGTGTCCCCTGGTTTGTCCAACATCCTCTCCTGCCTATTTCATGTTGTTAGTGTCCTGCTCCCTACCAAGGCCTCCAGTGAAGAGTATATTTGGCAGGTGATTCTGCAATGTGTTACTGAACTCAGTGAGTGTTGTTGTCTCAGGTTTTACAGGTGGATCGACAGCTGCTGAGAAAGATTCTCCTTTGCTGCTACCTTGGTTTGCAGAAAATGGGGTTCAGAGTGAAGATGTGATGTTGTGGGATTACACCACCCCAGGGAACAAGACGCGAGTTTTACAACCAGATGGACAGACACCTGAACCGAACGTGAACAATGGGTCTGTCCTGTTGCAGGATTTAGACCTGTTGGGTGATAGTCATGTCTATCAGGGGTCTGTGAGGCCACAGCAAATGACTGTTAAGTCAATGACACCTTCACATCAGTGTAAGTAGTGTGTTCCCCACATGAGGCAATTTACTTGTTTCACGTCAAGTAGGCATTAGATTAGATTAGTTACAGTGTGGAAACAAGCCCTTTGGCCCTACAAGCCCACACTGACCCGCCGAAGCACACCCACCGAGACCCATTCCCCTACATTTACCCTTGTACCTAACACTACGGACAATTTAGCATGGCCAATTCACCTAACCTGCACATTTTTGGACTGTGGGAGGAAACCCACGCAGACACGGGGAGAATGTTGCAAACTCCACACAGACAGTCGCCTGAGGTAGGAATTGAACTCAGGTCTCTGGCGCTGTGAGGCAGCAGTGCTAACCACTGTGCCACCATGGCATGAGCCATTTCTCTGTAATGTGATATCTCCTGTATGGTGTGTTAATGTGAGATCTATACTCTTGTGAGTAAACAACCACAGACTTTACTTGGCTTAGCAATTAGATCAGAATTTCAGCTTCATGAATTCTGACATCGCTCTCTCGGCACAAGCTCAGCAGCTATATCCAGAATAAAGGAACAATTCCCTTTACTCTATATCTCCCCTGCAGACTCATACAGCATTCTGTTTTTGGCATTAATATTTATGCACACAGATTTCATATTTAAGGTTTTTATAAAGAGTCATTGCAGTGTGGAAGCAGGCTATTTGACCCATTGAGTCCACACCGACCCTCCAGAGAGCACCCCACCTAGACCCACATGTCTCTGTCCCCCCTTATCTCTGTAATCCTGCATTTCCCATGGGTAACCTACCTAACCTACACATTCCTGGACAGGACAGGCCAATCCACCCTAACCTGCACATTTTTGGCCTGTGGGAGGAAACCCACACAGACAGGGAGTATGTGTAAAACTCCACACAGATAGACACCCAAGACTGGAATCAAAACTGAGTCCCTGACATTGAGACACAGTAGTGCTAACCACCAAGCCATCCTGCCAGTCTTTGCCACTCTAACCCAGCCCTCCTTTCACCAAAACCAAAAGTCTCTGCTGTGCAGCACCCTTGGATTTTCTTAAAGCATGGATGGATGGGGAGGGGGGGGGGCATCTTTCCAGCAGGACATGGGGCTGTTTGACACCTGGACAAAGAGGCAAGTGAGGACTGCAGACGCTGGAGAGTCAGAGTCAAAAAATGTGGCACTGGAAAAGCACAGCAGGTCAGGCAGCATCCGAGGAGCAGGAGAGTTGACGTTTTGAGCACATGGAGAAAATCGATTGAGGGTCACGCACAAAGCAGGGAGAAAGCTGAAACCTAACCCATTTTTCTAATGCACCAGATGCAGTTGCTTTGTCTTCATCCACTTTCCTGTGTTGGCTTCAAAGAGATATGAGAATGTAGAGGATGTCTGTGCTGCCACAATGATGTAGTAGCTGCTCACAATGGCTTGGGCATACAAAGACTTGAATATAGCAGCAGTGCAAACCCATCCAAAACAAAAATCGATTCACAGGACTTGGGTGATCCAAGCTCAACAAGCAATTCAGCTTAATAAATAGTAATAATGATTAGGGATTGTATGCTGAGTCATCGTAATCCTTTCCATTGGAGCTGAGTTTAGTGTAAACTCCACAGGCTGTTAAGATTCAGGTCTACCTAAATCCATTGAGATAAGGACTTTTCACTGGACAAAACTGTTCTTGGGTAAAGTTATTACTTGAGTTAAAAATACATAGAGGGTGGTGTTCCAAAAAGGAACTTAATCTCATGCAAACAAAGCAGAGAGTAAGAGTTTGAAAAAGTGGGTATTAATGGAAATTTTGAAAGGGATATTAAAATTGACAAATTTTTTTTGCAATCCCACCAGCAAAGGCAAAGTGGCCAGGAGCAACTTGAAACTGTCAAGTTTTGTAGTGTGATGAAGATGTGGGTGTACTGTACCTTTTAAGAAAGTTAAAAGCTAGTAGAGTTACCTGACAACACCAAGTGTTCTCAACAAGATATAATGCAGCATGGGGGTCCAGCAGCTAGTGTAGCTGATTGCCTGGAGACAAAACAGATTCAAATTAGGCCAATCAGTTTAAATTAAACCCCAAAAATATATCAAACTCCAATCTAATTTGAATTGAGTGTATTGACCATCTTAAAACCCAATGACCCAATCTGATGTTTTGTGGGTATAAGACTGGGGAAAAGAAGACAGGAATACAGAGAAGAACTGAAAGGTTTTGAGATAAGAAATTTTGTTTTGTAAATCTTAATTGGGATTTTTATTGGACCAGTATTATAGAGGGGCAAGTAAAAGATAGGTTAGAGGAAGGAGTTGTAAATAGTTGTTAGTTAATTAGTAACTGTTATACTTTAAGAAATACATTTGTTAATTTTTACTTAAAATAGTTCTTGACCTCTTGAATTTTCAGAGAACTGTTATGACACGGGGTAAACCCTCCTGCTTAATTTAAACCAGCAACGCAGAAAAGGTGTATCCCCTACATTAACCTGTGAAAATTCGAGAGGTCAAAAACTATTTCAAGTAAAATTTAACAACATTATTTTTTTAAGTATAACAGAGACTAATTAACTAAAAAGTGTTTACAACTCCTTTGTCTAACCTATCTTTTACTTTTGGTTCTTCTCTGTATTGTGTCTTTTTCTTGGGGATTCTGTTTCATAGGTTACTCAGCAGTAAAGGTACCTTTAAGAGAGTTTTTTTTGGGCAGTTTCTACATGCTGGTGGCGTGGCAGTTCTCCCAATTATTCAATTTTCCCAACTCTTCTACCCCCCCTCCTCCCCCACAAAGCATCAGATTGTGTCATTAGCTTTTAAGATGGTCAATATCCTCAATTCAAACTGGGGTGAAGTTTGGTATATTTTTGGGGTATAATTTAAACTGATTGGCCTAATTTGAATCTGTTTTTGTCTCTAGGCAACCATCTACACTAACTGCTGGACCCCCATGCTACATTATATCTTGTTGAGAACACTTGGTGCTGTCAGGTAACTCTACGAGCTTTTAACTTTCTTAAAGGTACAGTACACCCACATCTTCATAACAGTAGTAAAACAATAGCACTGGAAATGTTAAAATAATTATTTTGCCTCAATATTTACAGTCAAGAAAGAAATCAGTGTGTTGGACAGTCGAAGGAAACCCTCTAAGAATCAGGGTCAGGGATTCATCAAAGGCAATGTAAGCAAACCAACAATAATGAAGAGAATGATGGGACTGAAAGCTGCAGTTTCTGTGGTTAATACTCCACAGAGAATAGGTGAGAACATTACCACTGATCTAGTTATAACCTCGCAACGCTGTCATAATTCAGGACCAGTTCCTTTCAATAGGAAGGCATTTGAAGAAAGCTGACTGGGTTTGGAAGTCATCAGTTGGCTGAAGAAGAGAAGCTGAGTGATGAGAAAGCAGTAGAGAAGGTTCAGTGTGAGTTGGTAAATGTGTGTCAGTGTGAGGGAACATAAACAAGCAGGTGAGTTATTATCTGAATGGGAAAGAGGGAGGATGTCTTTGTAATCCTGTTGCTGAAGGTAGGCATGAAGGTGGTGACAAAGGTAAATATATGTTGGCCTTCTAGCAGGAGGGCTCTAATACAGAAACAGGGATGGTTTGCTGCAGTTATACAGGGCAGCGGTAAGACCATATTTGGTGTATTGTGTACAGTTTTGATTTCCTTATCTGAGGAAGGATGTTGTGGTGTTGGATGGATTTCCCAAACACTGGATTAGTGGTGCTGGAAGAGCACAGCAGTTCAGGCAGCATCCAACGAAACGTTGATTTCGCTGCTCGTTGGATGCTGCCTGAACTGCTGTGCTCTTCCAGCACCACTAATCCAGTATTTGATTTTCAGCATCTGCAGTCATTGTTTTTACCTTGTGGATTTCCCAAACAACTGATCTGTGGGTGGCAGGACTGACTTATGAAGAGAGACTGGATCAGTAGGACTGTGTTCATCGAAGTTTCGAAGAATGAAGGGGGTATCTCATAGAAACATAAAATTCTACAGGACGACATAGGATATGTGCAGAAAGGATATCTGGGCACTCCAGATCACAGTCTTAGGATATGAAGTAGACCATTTAGGACTGAGATGAGGAGAAATTACTTCACCCAGAGAATGGTGAGCCTGTAGGATTCTCTGCCGCAAAAGCTGATTGAGACCAAAACATTAAATGTCTTCAAGAAGGAGATAGGTATAATCCTTGGGACTAAAGGGATCAAAGGGTATGATGTTATGAAGTTGAAGGCATGGACTGTACCTTTAAGAGAGTGAATGCTGCTTTGCTCTGAGAGCTTACAATCACCTGTCATATTATTAACGCAGTCTCAGAGTGCACTAGAAAATTGAAAATATGTAACATCTGACAGTGAAATAAGATCCCTGAGTTGGTTGCTGTGTTGACAACAATTCAAATTTAACCAATCGGTTGAAATTATACCCCAGGATACTAAACCTCAATCAAGTTTGAATTTATTATTTTGCTAATATCAAACCAATAAGACAATCTGAGGTTAGGGGTATAAAAAAAAGCCAGGCATTTTGAAAGTCAGTCAGAACAACTGCTATTTGAAACACACTCTATCAAAGGGATCTTTCCATATGAAACATCTTAGCGAGTTTTGAGAAGATTTGTAGCTCAGGTTGAGGTTCTGGATGTAGGTTTGCTGGCTGAGCTGGAAGGTTCGTTTTCAGATGTTTTGTCACCATACTAAGTAACATCTTCAGTGAGCCTCTGGATAAAGCACTGATGGTGTTTCCTGCTTTCTGTTTATATGTTTGGGTTTCCTTGGGTTTCCTGTAGTGATGTCATTTCCTATGGTGACGTCATTTCAAGCTCTTTTTCTCAGGGGGTAGTAAATGGGATCCAAGTTAATGTGTTTGTTGATAGAGTTCCGGTCGCCATGCCATACTTAGAGTCATAGAGATGTACAGCACGGAAACAGACCCTTCGGTCCAACCTGTCCATGCCGTCCAGATATCCCAACCCAATCTAGTCCCACCGGACCATATCCCTCCAAACCCTTCCTATTCATATACCCATCCAAATGCCTCTTAAATGTTGTAATTGTACCAGCCTCCACCACATCCTCTGGCAGCTCATTCCATACACGTACCACCCTCTGTGTGAAAAAGTTGCCCCTTAGGTCTCTTTTATATCTTTCCCCTCTCACCCTAAACCTATGCCCTCTAGTTCTGGACTCCCCGACCCTAGGGAAAAGACTTTGCCTATTTATCCTATCCATGCCCCTCATAATTTTGTAAATCTCTATAAGGTCACCCCTCAGCCTCCGACACTCCAGGGAAAACAGCCCCAGCCTGTTCAGCCTCTCCCTGTAGCTCAAACCCACCGACCCTGGCAACATCTTGTAAATCTTTTCTGAACCCTTTCAAGTTTCACAACATCTTTCCGATAGGAAGGAGACCAGAATTGCACGCAATATTCCAACAGTGGCCTAACCAATGTCCTGTACAGCCGCAACATGACCTCCCAACTCCTGTACTCGATACTCTGACCAATAAAGGAAAGCATACCAAACACCTTCTTCACTATCCTATCTACCTGCGACTCCACTTTCAAGGAGCTATGAACCTGCACTCCAAGGTCTCTTTGTTCAGCAACACTCCCCAGGACCTTACCATTAAGTGTATAAGTCCTGCTAAGATTTGCTTCCCCAAAATGCAGCACCTCGCATTTATCTGAATTAAACTTCATCTGCCACTTCTCAGCCCATTGGCCCATCTGGTCCAGACCCTGTTGTAATCTGAGGTAATCTTCGCTGTCCACTAAACCTCCAATTTTGGTGTCATCTGCAAACTTACTAACTGTACCTCTTATGCTCGCATCCAAATCATTTATGTAAATGACAAAAAGTAGAGGGCCCAGCACCAATCCTTGTGGCACTCCACTGGTCACAGGCCTCCAGTCTGAAAAACAACCCTCCACCACCACCCTCTGTCTTCTACCTTTGAGCCAGCTCTGTATCCAAATGGCTAGTTCTCCCAGTATTCCATGAGATCTAACCTTGCTAATCAATCTCCCATGGGGAACCTTGTCGAACACCTTACTGAAGTCCATATAGATCACATCTACTGCTCTGCCCTCATCAATCCTCTTTGTTACTTCTTCAAAAAACTCAATCAAGTTTGTGAGACTTGATTTCCCACGCACAAAACCACATTGACTATCCCTAATCAGTCCTTGCCTTTCCAAATACATGCACATCCTGTCCCTCAGGATTCCCTCCAACAACTTGCCCACCACCGAGGTCAGGCTCACTGGTCTATAGTTCCCTGGCTTGTCCTTACCGCCCTTCTTAAACAGTGGCACCACGTTTGCCAACCTCTAGTCTTCCGGCACCTCACCTGTCACTATCGATGATACAAATATCTCAGCAAGAGGCCCAGCAATCACTTCTGTAGCCTCCCATAGAGTTCTAGGGTACACCTGATCAGGTCCTGGGGATTTATCTGTTTCAAGACATCCAGCACTTCCTCCTCTGTAATATGGATAATTTGCAAGATGTCACCATCTATTTCCCTACAGACTATATCTTCCATATCCTTTTCCACAGTAAATACTGATGCAAAATATTCATTTAGTATCTCCCCCATTTTCTGTGGCTCCACACAAAGGCTGCCTTGCTGATCTTTGAGGGGCCCTATTCTCTCCCTAGTCACCCTTTTGTCCTTAATCTATTTGTTCAAACCCTTTGGATTCTCCTTAAGTCTATTTGCCAAAGCTATCTCATAATCCCTCTTTTGCCCTCCTGATTTCCCTCTTAAGTAACTCCTACTTCCTTTACATTCTTCTAAGGATTCACTCGATCTATCCTGTCTACACCTATCATGTGCTTCCTTCTTTTTCTTAACCAAACCCTCAATTTCTTTAGTCATCCAGCATTCCCTATACCTACCAGCCTTCCCTTTCACTCTGACAAGAATATACTTTCTCTGGATTCTTGTTATCTCATTTCTGAAGGCTTCCCATTTTCCAGCCGTCCCTTTACTTGCAAACATTTGCCTCCAATCAGCTTTCGAAAGTTCTTGCCTAATAGCGTCAAAATTGGCCTTTCTCCAATTTAGAACTGAAAATGTGTTGCTGGAAAAGCGCAGCAGGTCAGGCAGCATCAAAGGAGCAGGAGAATCAACGTTTCAGGCATCAGCCCTTCTTATGCCCGAAACATCGATTCTCCTGTTCCTTGGATGCTGCCTGACCTGCTGCGCTTTTCCAGCAACACATTTTCAGCTCTGATCTCCAGCATCTGCAGTCCTCACTTTCTCCTTTCTCCAATTTAGAACTTCAACTTTTAGATCTGGTCTATCCTTTTCCATCACTATTTTAAAACAAATCGAATTATGGTCACTGGCCCCAAAGTGCTCCCCCACTGACACCTCAGTCACCTGCCCTGCTTTATTTCCCAAGAGTAGGTCAAGTTTTGCACCTTCTCTTGCAGGTACATCCACATACTGAATCAGAAAATTATCTTGTACGCACTTAACAAATTTCTCTCCATCTAAACCTTTAACACAACTGCAGTCCCAGTCTATGTTTGGAAAATTTAAATCCCTTACCATAAGCACCCTATTATTCTTAGAGATAGCTGAGATCCCCTTTCAAGTTTGTTTTTCAATTTCCCTCTGACTACCAGGAGGTCTATAAGGTGATCATCCCCTTTCTTATTTCTCAGTTCCACCCAAATAACTTCCCCGGATGTATTTCCAGGAATACAGCTGTTTGCTGTCCCTTATCAAAAATGCCACTCCCCCTCCTCTCTTGCCTCCCTTTCTATCCTTCCTGTAGTATTTGTATCCTGGAATATTAAGCTGCCAGTCCTGCCCATCCCTGAGCCATGTTTCTGTAATTGCTATGATATCCCAGTCCCATGTACCTAACCATGCCCTGAGTTCATCTGTTTTTCCTGTTAGGCCCCTTGCATTGAAATAAATGCAGTTAATTTATTAGTCCTACTGTGTCCCTGCCTGCACTGACTGTTTGACTCACTTCTGTTCTCAGCTGTACCCGTCTCAGATCGATCTCTTTCCTCACCATCTCCCTGGGTCCCCCCCCACCCACCCCACCTTACTCGTTTAAATCCTCCCGAGCAGTTCTAGCAAATTTCCCTGCCAGTATATTAGTCCCCTTCCAATTTAGGTGCAATCCATCCTTCTCGTACAGGTCACTTCTACCCCAAAAGTGATTCCAATGATCCAAAAATGTGAGTCCTTCTCCCATACACCAGCTCCTCAGCCATGCATTCATCTGCTCTATCCTCCTATTCCTGCCCTCACTAGCTCGTGGCACTGGGAGTAATCCAGATATTACTACTCTCGAGGATCTCCTTTTTATATTTCTACCTAACTCTCTGTAATCTCCCTTCAGAGTCTCAACCTTTTCCCTTCCTTTGTCGTTAGTTCCAATGTGTACAATGATCTCCTGCTGGCCCCTCTCCCCCGTGAGAACATTCTGCACCCTCTCTGAGACATCCTTGCTGGCACCAGGGAAACAACACACCATTCTGCTTTTTCTCTGCTGGCCACAGAAACGTCTGTCTGTACCTCGGACTACAGAATCCCCTAACACAATTGATCTCTTGGAAGCAGACATACCCCTCGTTGCATTAGAGCCAGTCTCAATACCAGAAACTTGGCTCTAGGAATTCTTGTGCATGTCTCTGGCTTGTCCTAGGATGGATGTGTTGTCCCAGTCGAAGTGGTGTCCTTCCTCATCCATATGTAAGGATACCAGTGAGAGAGGGTCATGTCTTTTTGTGGCTAGTTAATGTTCATGTATCCTGAGCGTTCATTGTCGTGTCATAACAGCCTACAGACTTGGGTCCGTGATCTGGACAGGTTTAGACAAATTCCAGTATGAGATTTGGGCAGATTTAAACTGATTTGGGGTACAAATGATCCCAGTAGATTTGAACACTTGCCGATTAGTATCCTAGATCTTTAAATAACACAATTTGTTTAATTTTGGTTACTTGTGGTTGGTTAAATTAAAAATGAGAAATGCCTCTTAAAATTGCTGAAGAGGTTCTCAGGTTTGAAGATGAAAAGGGAACATACAACACAGAACAATACAGTGCAGAATAGGCCCTTTGGCCCTCGATGTTGTGCTGACCTATGGACTTTTCTCAGCTCGCCCCCTACACTATCCCAACATCATCTATGTGCTTATCCAAGGATTGTCTATATCGCCCTTATGTGGCTGAGTTGACTACATTAGCAGGTAGGGCATTCCTCAGACCCCACCCTTCCAACCGTAACAAGGACAGAACGCCCATGGTGCTCACCTTCCACCCTACCAACCTTCGCATAAACCAAATCATCCGCCAACATTTCCACCACCTCCAAACATACCCCTCCACTAGGAATATATTTCCCTCCCCACCCCTTTCCATCTTCCGCAAAGACCGTTCCCTCCGTGACTACCTGGTCAGGTCCACGCCCCCCCTACAACCCATCCTCCCATCCTGGCACCCTCCCCAGGAATTGCAAAACCTGTGTCCACACCTCCTCCCTCACCTCTATCCAAGGCCCTAAAGGAGCCTTCCACATTCATCAAAGTTTTACCTGCACATCCACTAATATCATTTATTGTATCTGTTGCTCCCGATGTGGTCTCCTCTACATTGGGGAGACTGGGCGCCTCCTAGCAGAGCGCTTTAGGGAACATCTCCGAGACACCCGCACCAATCAACCAAACCGCCCCGTGGCCCAACATTTCAACTCCCCCTCCCACTCTGCCAAGAACATGGACGTCCTGGGCCTCCTTCACCGCCGCTCCCTCACCACCAGACGCCTGGAGGAAGAACGCCTCATCTTCCACCTCTGAACACTTCAACCCCAGGATATCAATGTGGACTTCACCAGTTTCCTCATTTCCCCTTCCCTCACCTCACCCCAGTCCCAAACTTCCAGCTCAGCACTGTCCCCATGACTTGTCCGGACTTGTCCTACCTGCTTATCTCCTTTTCCACCTATCCACTCCACCCTCTCCTCCCTGACCTATCACCTTCATCCCCTCCCCCACTCACCCATTGTACTCTATGCTACTTTCTCCCCACCCCCACCCTCCTCTAGCTTATCTCTCCACCCTTCAGGCTCTCTGCCTGTATTCCTGATGAAGGGCTTTTGCCCGAAACATTGATTTCGAAGCTCCTTGGATGCTGCCTGAACTGCTGTGCTCTTCCAGCACCACTAATCCAGGGTCTGGTTTCCAGCATCTGCAGTCATTGTTTTTACCTCATTCCACATCCTTACCACTCTCTGCGTAAAGAACCTGCCTCTGACATCTGTCTTAAATTGATCATCTCTCAATTTGTAGTTATGCCCCCTTGTACAAGCTGACGTCATCATCCTAGGAAAAAGACTTTCACTGTCTACCCTATCTAATCCCCTGATCATCTTGTATGTCTCTATCAAATCCCCCCTAGCCTTCTTCTTTCCAATGAGAACAGACCCAAGTCTCTCAGCCTTTCCTCATAAGACCTTCCCTCCAGACCAGGCAACATCCTGGTAAATCTCCTCTGCGCCATTTCCAATACTTCCACATCCTTCCCGAAATATGGCATCCAGAACTGTACACAATATTCCAAATGTGGCTGCACTAGTGTTTTGTATAGTTGTAGCATGATATTGCGGCTCAGGAACTCAATCCCTCTACCAATGAAACCTAACACACCGTATGCCTTCTTAACAGCACTATCCACCTGGGTGGCAACTTTCAGGGATCTATGTACATGGACTCCAAGATCCCTCTGCACATCCACACAACCAAGAATCTTTCCATTGTCCTAATACTCTGCCTTCCTGTTATTCTTCCTAAAGTGCATAGCCTCACATTTAGCTGCATTGAACTCCATTTACCACCTCTCAGCCCAATTCTGCAGTTTATCCAAGTCCCCCCGGAACCTGTAACATTCTTCCAAACTATCCACTACTCCACTGACTTTAGTGTTGTCTGCAAATTTACTAATTCAACCACCGATGCCTGTGTCTAAGTCATTTATAAAAATGACAAACAGCAGTGGTCCCAAAATAGATCCTTGTGGCACACCACTAGTAACCGGACTCTAGGCTGAATATTTTCCATCAACCACCACTCATTGCTAAACTACTAAATCACCTCCATCCCATGCCTCTGCATTCTCTCCAAGAGCCTATCATATGGAACCTTATCAAAGGCTTTACTGAAGTCCATGTACACCACGTTAACTGCCTTACCCTCATCTATGTGCTTGGTCACCTTCTCAAAAAACTCAGATGAGGTTTGTGAGACACGACCTGCCCTTGATGAAACCATGTTGACTATCTGAAATCAAATTGTTGCTTGCAAGATGATTATAAATCTTATCTCTTATAATCCTTTCCAAAACCTTTCCTACAACAGAAGTAAGGCTCACTGGTCTATAATTACCTGGGATACCTCTACTGCCCTTCTTTAGCAAGGGAACAACATTTGCAATCCTCCACTCCTCTGGTACTAAAGCTGTAGACAATGACGACTCAAATATTAAGGCCAAAGGCTCCACTATCTCTTTCCTAACGTTTCAGAGAATCCTTGGATAAATCCCATCTGGCCCAGGGGACTTATCTACTTTCACTCCTTCTAGACTCGATAACACCTCTAATATCTAGTATGTCCTTCTTCTCCTCTACAACAAACTCCTTTTCCTGAGTGAAAACCAATGAGAAATGTTCATTTAGCACCTCTCTGATCTTCACAGGGTCCACACTCAACTTCCCACTTCTGACTTTGGCTGCCCCTATTCCTACCCTAGTCATCCTTTTATTCCTCACATACCTTCAGAAAGCTTTAGGGTTCTCCTTTATTCTATTTGCTAAAGTCTGCTCGTGTCCTCTCTTTGCTCTTCTTAACTCTCTCTCTTTTTAAATCCTTCCTCGCTGATCTGTAACTCTCCATCGCCTCATCTGAACCATCTTGTCTCATCAACACATAAGCCTCCTTCTTCTGCTTAACAAGAGATCCCCCATAGTGACCACACTGTTCCTTTCACTCCTACCCAGAATCATTTTTGCCGATCCTCTCCCTCACATCCCTGGAACTCTGCAGAGACCTATAAAAAGCTCCCAGTAGTGTGACCTCTCCTTTCCAGTTTCTAACCTCAGCCCACACTACCTCAATAGACGAGTCCTCGTCAAAAGTTCTTTTCGCCACTGTTATACTATCCTTGACTAACAAGGCCACACCTCCCCCTCTTTTACTGCCTTCCCTGTTCTTAATGAAAGATCTATACCCTGAAACCTGCAACATCCATGTCTCTGAAATGGCCACAACATCAAAGTCCCAGGTACCAACCCATGCTGCAAACTCATCTTTCTTATTCTGGATACTCCTGGTGTTGAAGTAGACACACTTGAAACCAGCTTGCTGTCTGCCAGCACGTTCCTGTGACTGTGAAATCTGTGTCTGTGTCCCTGATCAGTTGTGAACGAAGTTGGATGATATTGAATGGTGTAGCAAACTCGACAGTCTGATGATTGGCCGGCCCACTCCTGCTCCTCTTCTTGACGGTTTTGTATAAGTTACTGTCGATCTATATCTAACTCGGTAAGAATGGAACCAGGTGAGAATGTCCTGATGCCTTTGGGTAACCATTGGTGCAAAACGTTCTGATCAAAGGCTGCAGAGAAATTGAGAAGGGGCAAGGAGGGAAAGTTTACCTTTATCACTGACGTGGAATATCATTTATTACTGAGATGAGAGCTATTTTGAAAATGTGTTTTTGCTAAATGGGAATGTTACTCTGGTGTAAGTTTCTAATGTTTCTCTCGACTAACTGCTTTCTTTCAGAGCAGGACATTTTGTCTGAACCAATCAGAATAGTCCGCCCTGTAGGTTCCTCTTCCCTGCTCCAAGTCAGTAAGAATGAATCCGTCCAGATTATCTGGAAGTACGTCAATCATAAAATCGAACAGGTGATTCTGGAGTACACAACTGCCAGCAACTCCCTGGCTTTTAGCTCCTACTTCAGAGACAGAGTGAAGTTTGATAATCGCACTGGCTCTCTCTTTCTCAAGCAGTTAGAGATCACAGATAATGGCATTTACCAAGCAATCTTCTTCCTGCCTACCTGGAAGGATCGGGATGTGGTCAGACACACCTACTTTCTGGTCGAAGTTATGGGTGAGTGAAACACTTGGAATATCAAAGTTGATACCAATGTGTGCATTACACAATTGTTTAGCAGTTTTATTCCCAGCAATTCATTCTCATTCCCACCTACTGATTTACACCAAATGAGTACTCTGTTATTTACATGCCAGGATTGGTTAGCTCAGTTGGCTAGATGGCTGGTTTGTAACAGGGTGTGACACCAATAGCATGGGTTCAACCCCTGTGCTGGCTGAGTATACCTCCTCAACCTCTTCCCTCACCTGAGCGATAAAGACCACCAGGTTCAACCATTCCTGGCTGTGTCTCTCAATGAGAGAGTAAACCCATCTGGGACTATGGCATCTTTATTATATACCCTTGGATTTTATTTAAATTAATTTGGATCCCTTTAATGTTGACGATTTGAATTTATTTATTCCTGGATATGGTATTAAATTCTTGTTAGGGTGCGATACTAGTGGCAAAAGGACAGTCACGAACTGACAACCACAGCATACAACTAATAATTAATAATTAACTTCCCATCAAGTACAGCAGTTCAACACAACACTCACTCTCGTTTGCATGCTGTTTCTCACACTCTCTCCCGTGGGCTCTCTCTCGCTTGCTCTCACTCTCTCTAGCTCTCACACGCGCTCGCTCTTGTGCTGTCTTGCTTTATCTCACTTTTGCGCAAGCTGCCTCTTGTGTGCACTCTCTCTCCTGTGCATCTCTCAGCCACACGCTCTTCTTCCTGTGCGCTCTCTCTTAGCTGCTCTGGTACATGCACTTTCATTCATTCTCTCTCGTGTGCACGCTCTCTCTTGCACTCTCCTGCATACACTCTCACTTGCTCTCAAGTGCACACTCTCTTGCACTCTCTCTTGCATACACTCTCTCTCGCTCTCATGTGCGCACGCTGTCTTGCACTCTCTCTCTCTCAAGCACACACTCTCTCCTGCATGTACTCTCCCTCGATCTCTCTCCTGCATGTACTCTCCCTCGATCTCTCTCCTGCATGTACTCTCCCTCGATCTCTCTCGTGCGCACGCTCTCTCTTGCACTCTCTCCTGCATGCACTCTCCCTCGATCTCTCTCCTGCATGTACTCTCCCTCGATCTCTCTCTTGCATGTACTCTCCCTCGATCTCTCTCCTGCATGTACTCTCCCTCGATCTCTCTCCTGCATGTACTCTCTCTCGATCACTCTCCTGCATGTACTCTCCCTCGATCTCTCTCCTGCATGTACTCTCCCTCGATCTCTCTCCTGCATGTACTCTCTCTCGATCTCTCTCCTGCATGTACTCTCCCTCGATCTCTCTCCTGCATGTACTCTCCCTCGATCTCTCTCGTGCGCACGCTCTCTCTTGAACTCTCTCCTGCATGCACTCTCCCTCGATCTCTCTCCTGCATGCACTCTCCCTCGATCTCTCTCCTGCATGCACTCTCCCTCGATCTCTCTCCTGCATGTACTCTCCCTCGATCTCTCTCCTGCATGTACTCTCTCTCGATCTCTCTCCGGCATCTACTCTCTCTCGATCTCGCTCCTGCATGTACTCTCCCTCGATCTCTCTCCTGCATGTACTCTCCCTCGATCTCTCTCGTGCGCACGCTCTCTCTTGCACTCTCTCCTGCATGCACTCTCCCTCGATCTCTCTCGTGCGCACGCTCTCTCTTGCGCTCTCTCTTGCACTCTCTCCTGCATGCACTCTCCCTCGATCTCTCTCGTGCGCACGCTCTCTCTTGCGCTCTCTCTTGCACTCTCTCCTGCATGCACTCTCCCTCGATCTCTCTCGTGCGCACGCTCTCTTGCGCTCTCTCCTGCATGCACTCTCCCTCGATCTCTCTCCTGCATGCACTCTCCCTAGATCTCTCTCTTGCACTCTCTCCTGCATACACTCTCCCTCGATCTCTCTCCTGCATGCACTCTCCCTCGATCTCTCTCCTGCATGCACTCTCCCTAGATCTCTCTCTTGCACACTCTCCTGCATACACTCTCCCTCGATCTCTCTCCTGCATGCACTCTCCCTCGATCTCTCTCTTGCACTCTCTCCTGCATACACTCTCCCTCGATCTCTCTCCTGCATGTACTCTCCCTAGATCTCTCTCTTGCACACTCTCCTGCATGCACTCTCTCTCGATCTCTCTCGTGCGCACGCTCTCTCTTGCACTCTCCTGCATGCACACGCTCTCGATCTCTCTCCTGCATGTACTCTCACTCGATCCCTCTCCTGCATGTACTCTCCCTCGATCCCTCTCCTGCATGTACTCTCCCTCGATCTCTCTCCTGCATGTACTCTCTCTCGATCTCTCTCCTGCATGTACTCTCCCTCGATCTCTCTCCTGCATGTCCTCTCCCTCGATCTCTCTCCTGCATGTACTCTCCCTCGATCTCTCTCCTGCATGCACTCTCTCTCTTGCACTCTCTCCTGCATGTACTCTCCCTCGATCTCTCTCGTGCGCACGCTCTCTCTTGTACTCTCTCCTGCATGCACTCTCCCTCGATCTCTCTCGTGCGCACGCTCTCTCTTGCACTCTCTCTTGCACTCTCTCTTGCACTCTCTCTTGCACTCTCTCTTGCACTCTCTCTTGCACTCTCTCCTGCATTCACTCTCCCTCGATCTCTCTTGTGCGCATACTCTCTCTTGCACTCTCTCCTGCATGCACTCTCCCTCGATCTCTCTCCTGCATGCACTCTCCCTAGATCTCTCTCTTGCACTCTCTCCTGCATACACTCTCCCTCGATCTCTCTCCTGCATGTACTCTCTCTAGATCTCTCTCTTGCACACTCTCCTGCATGCACTCTCTCTCGATCTCTCTCGTGCGCACGCTCTCTCTTGCACTCTCCTGCATGCACACTCTCTCGATCTCTCTCCTGCATGTACTCTCCCTCGATCTCTCTCCTGCATGTACTCTCCCTCGATCCCTCTCCTGCATGTACTCTCTCTCGATCTCTCTCCTGCATGTACTCTCCCTCGATCCCTCTCCTGCATGTACTCTCCCTCGATCCCTCTCCTGCATGTACTCTCTCTCGATCTCTCTCCTGCATGTACTCTCCCTCGATCTCTCTCCTGCATGTACTCTCTCTCGATCTCTCTCCTGCATGTCCTCTCCCTCGATCTCTCTCCTGCATGCCCTCTCCCTCGATCTCTCTCCTGCATGCACTCTCTCTCGATCTCTCTCCTGCATGCACTCTCTCTCTTGCACTCTCTCCTGCATGTACTCTCCCTCGATCTCTCTCGTGCGCACGCTCTATCTTGCACTCTCTCCTGCATGCACTCTCCCTCGATCTCTCTCGTGCGCACGCTCTCTCTTGCACTCTCTCTTGCACTCTCTCCTGCATGCACTCTCCCTCGATCTCTCTCCTGCATGCACTTTCCCTAGATCTCTCTCTTGCACTCTCTCCTGCATACACTCTCCCTCGATCTCTCTCCTGCATGCACTCTCCCTCGATCTCTCTCTTGCACTCTCTCCTGCATACACTCTCCCTCGATCTCTCTCCTGCATGCACTCTCCCTCGATCTCTCTCTTGCACACTCTCCTGCATGCACTCTCCCTCGATCTCTCTCCTGCATGTACTCACCTAGATCTCTCTGTTGCACTCTCTCCTGCATACACTCTCCCTCGATCTCTCTCCTGCATGCACTCTCCCTCGATCTCTCTCCTGCATGTACTCTCCCTCGATCTCTCTCCTGCATGCACTCTCCCTAGATCTCTCTCTTGCACTCTCTCCTGCATACACTCTCCCTCGATCTCTCTCCTGCATACACTCTCCCTCGATCTCTCTCCTGCATACACTCTCCCTCGATCTCTCTCCTGCATGCACTCTCCCTAGATCTCTCTCTTGCACACTCTCCTGCATGCACTCTCTCTCGATCTCTCTCGTGCGCACGCTCTCTCTTGCACTCTCCTGCATGCACACTCTCTCGATCTCTCTCGTGCGCACGCCCTCTCTTGCGCACTCTCCTGCATGCACACTCTCTCGCTCTCAAGTGCACGCTCTCTTGCACTCTCTCCTGCATGTACTCTCTCTCGATCTCTCTTGTGCGCACGCTCTCTCTTGCACTCTCCTGCATGTACTCTCTCTCGATCTCTCTTGTGCGCACGCTCTCTCTTGCACTCTCTCCTGCATGCGCACTCTCTCGATCACTCACTTGCACTCTGTCCTGCATGCACTCTCTCAATCTCTCTCGTGTGCACGCTCTCTCTCTCATGCGCACGCTCTCTCTCGCACTCACTCTCGATCTCTCTCGTGCGCACGCTCTCTCTCTCATGCGCACGCTCTCTCTCGCACTCACTCTCGATCTCTCTCGTGCGCACGCTCTCTCTTGCTCTCCCTCGCTCTCTTTCGTGCGCACGCTCTCTTGCTCTCCCTCGCTCTCTTTCGTGTGCACGCTCTCTCTCGCTCTCTTTCGTGCGCACGCTCTCTCTTGCTCTCCCTCGCTCTCTTTCGTGCGCACGCTCTCTCTCGCTCTCTTTCGTGCGCACGCTCTCTCTTGCTCTCCCTCGCTCTCTTTCGTGCGCACGCTCTCTCTCTCGCTCACCCTCGTGCGCACGCGCTCTCTCGCTCTCGCGCGCACGCTCTCTCTCGCTCTCGCTCTCTCTCGTGCGCACGTTCTCTCTCGCTCTCCCTCGTGTGCACGCTCTCTCTCGCTCTCTCTCTCGCTCTCTTTCGTGCGCACGCTCTCTCTCGCTCTCCCTCATGCGCACGCTCTCTCTCTTGCTCTCCCTCGTGCGCACGTTCTCTCTCTCGCTCTCTTTCGTGCGCACGTTCTCTCTCTCGCTCTCTCTCTCGCTCTCCCTCGTGCGCACGTTCTCTCTTTCGTGCGCACGTTCTCTCTCTCGCTCTCTCTCTCTCTCGCTCTCTCTCTCGTGCGCACGTTCTCTCTCGCTCTCCCTCGTGTGCACGCTCTCTCTCGCTCTCTCTCGCTCTCTCACGCTCTCGCTCTCTCTCGTGCGCACGTTCTCTCTCGCTCTCTCTCGTGCGCACGTTCTCTCTCTCGCTCTCTCTCGTGTGCATGCTCTCTCTCGTGTGCACGCTCTCTCTCTCGCTCTCTCACGCTCTCGCTCTCTCTCGTGCGCACGTTCTCTCTCGCTCTCCCTCGTGTGCACGTTCTCTCTCGCTCTCCCTCGTGCGCACGCTCTCTCTCGCTCTCCTTCGTGCGCACGCTCTCTCTCGCTCTCTCTCTCGTGCGCACGCTCTCCCTCGCTCTCTTTCGTGCGCACGCTCTCTCTCTCGCTCTCCCTCGTGCGCACGCTTGCTCTCGCTCGCTCTCTCTCGTGCGCACGCTCTCTCTCGCTCTCTCGTGCACACGCTCTCTCTCTCGCTCTCCCTCGTGTGCACGCTTGCTCTCGCTCGCTCTCTCTCGTGCGCACGCTCTCTCTCGCTCTCTCGTGCACACGCTCTCTCTCTCGCTCTCTCTCGTGCGCACGCTCTCTCTCGCTCTCTCGTGCACACGCTCTCTCTCTCGCTCTCTCTCTCGCTCTCTCGTGCACACGCTCTCTCTCTCGCTCTCCCTCGTGCGCACGCTCTCTCTCGCTCTCTCTCTCTCTCGTGTGCACGCTCCCTCTCTCGCTCTCCATCGTGCGCACGCTCTCTCTCGCTCTCTTTCGTGCGCACGCTCTCTCTCGCTCTCTCTCTCGTGCGCACGCTCTCCCTCGCTCTCTTTCGTGCGCATGCTCTCTCTCGCTCTCTCTCGCTCTCTCTCGCTCTCTCTCTCGCTCTCTCTCGTGTGCACGCTCTCTCTCTCGCTCTCCATCGTGCGCACGCTCTCTCTCGCTCTCTTTCGTGCGCACGCTCTCTCTCTCGCTCTCCCTCGTGCGCATGCTTGCTCTCGCTCGCTCTCTCGCTCTCCCTCATGCGCGCTCTCTCTCTCGCTCACTCTCTCGCTCTCCCTCGTGCGCACGCTCTCTCTCGCTCTCTCTCTCGCTCTCTTTCGTGCGCTCGCTCTCTCGCTCTCTCTCTCTCTCTCTCTCTCTCGCTCTCTCTCTCGCTCTCTTTCGTGCGCACGTTCTCTCTCGCTCTCTCTCTCTCGCTCTCTCTCTCGCTCTCTTTCGTGCGCACGTTCTCTCTCGCTCTCTCTCTCTCGCTCTCTCTCTCGCTCTCTTTCGTGCGCACGTTCTCTCTCGCTCTCTCTCTCGCTCTCTCACGCTCTCGCTCTCTCACGCTCTCGCTCTCTCTCGCTCTCTCACGCTCTCGCTCTCTCTCGTGCGCACGTTCTCTCTCGCTCTCTCTCTCTCTCGCTCTCTCTCTCGTGCGCACGTTCTCTCTCGCTCTCTCTCGTGTGCACGCTCTCTCTCTCGCTCTCTCTCGCTCTCTCACGCTCTCGCTCTCTCTCGTGCGCACGTTCTCTCTCTCGCTCTCTCTCGTGTGCATGCTCTCTCTCTCACTCTCTCGCTCTCTCACGCTCTCCCTCTCTCTCGTGCGCACGTTCTCTCTCGCTCTCTCTCGTGTGCACGCTCTCTCTCGCGCTCTCTCGCTCTCTCTCGCTCTCTTTCGTGCACACGCTCTCTCTCGCTCTCCCTCGTGTTCGCGCTCTCTCTCGCTCTCTTTCGTGCGCACGCTCTCTCTCGCTCTCTCACGCTCTCGCTCTCTCTCGTGCACACGCTCTCTCTCGCTCTCTCTCGTGCGCACGCTCTCTCTCTCTCTCTCTCTCTCGTGCGCACGCTCTCTCTCTCGCTCTCTCTCGTGTGCACGCTCTCTCTCTCGCTCTCTCACGCTCTCGCTCTCTCTTGTGCGCACGTTCTCTCTCGCTCTCTCTCGTGCGCACGTTCTCTCTCTCGCTCTCTCTCGTGTGCACGCTCTCTCTCGTGTGCATGCTCTCTCTCTCGCTCTCTCTCGCTCTCTCACGCTCTCGCTCTCTCTCGTGCGCACGTTCTCTCTCGCTCTCTCTCGTGTGCACGCTCTCTCTCGCGCTCTCTCGCTCTCTCTCGCTCTATTTCGTGCACACGCTCTCTCTCGCTCTCCCTCGTGTTCACGCTCTCTCTCGCTCTCTTTCGTGCGCACGCTCTCTCTCGCGCTCTCACGCTCTCGCTCTCTCTCGTGCACACGCTCTCTCTCGCTCTCTCTCTCGCTCTCTCTCGTGCGCACGCTCTCTCTCTCGCTCTCCCTTGTGCGCACGCTCTCTCTCGCTCTCTTTCGTGTGCACGCTCTGTCTCGCTCTCTCTCGCTCTCCCTCGTGCGCACGCTCTCTCTCGCTCTCTCTCTCGCTCTCCCTCGTGCGCGCGCTCTCTCTCTCGCTCTCTTTCGTGTGCACACTCTCTCTCTCGCTCTCTCTCGTGCACACGCTCTCTCTCGCTCTCTCTCTCGCTCTCTCTCGTGCGCACGCTCTCTCTCTCGCTCTCCCTCGTGCGCATGCTCTCTCTCTCGCTCTCCCTCGTGCGCATGCTCTCTCTCGCTCTCTCTCGCTCTCTCTTGTGCGCACTCTCTCCCTCGCTCTCTCGTGCACACGCTCTCTCTCTCGCTCTCCCTCGTGCGCATGCTCTCTCTCGCTCTCCCTCGTGCGCACGCTCTCCCTCGCTCTCTCTCTCGCTCTCCCTCGTGCGCGCTCTCTCTCTCGCTGTCTCTCTCGCTCTCCTTCGTGCGCACGCTCTCTCTCGCTCTCTCTCTCGCTCTCTCTCTCGTGCGCACGCTCTCCCTCGCTCTCTTTCGTGCGCACGCTCTCTCTCTCGCTCTCCCTCGTGCGCACGCTTGCTCTCGCTCGCTCTCTCTCGTGCGCACGCTCTCTCTCGCTCTCTCGTGCACACGCTCTCTCTCTCGCTCTCCCTCATGCGCACGCTCTCTCTCGCTCTCTCTCTCGCTCTCTCTCGTGTGCACGCTCTCTCTCTCGCTCTCCCTCGTGCGCACGCTCTCTCTCGCTCTCCTTCGTGCGCACGCTCTCTCTCGCTCTCTCTCTCGCTCTCTCTCTCGTGCGCACGCTCTCCCTCGCTCTCTTTCGTGCGCACGCTCTCTCTCTCGCTCTCCCTCGTGCGCACGCTTGCTCTCGCTCGCTCTCTCTCGTGCGCACGCTCTCTCTCGCTCTCTCGTGCACACGCTCTCTCTCTCGCTCTCCCTCGTGCGCACGCTCTCTCTCGCTCTCTCTCTCGCTCTCTCTCGTGTGCACGCTCTCTCTCTCGCTCTCCCTCGTGTGCACGCTCTCTCTCTCGCTCTCCTTCGTGCGCACGCTCTCTCTCGCTCTCTCTCTCGCTCTCTCTCTCGTGCGCACGCTCTCCCTCGCTCTCTCTCGTGCGCACGCTCTCCCTCGCTCTCTTTCGTGCGCACGCTCTCTCTCTCGCTCTCCCTCGTGCGCATGCTTGCTCTCGCTCGCTCGCTCTCTCTCGTGTGCACGCTCTCTCTCGCTCTCTCGTGCACACGCTCTCTCTCTCGCTCTCCCTCGTGTGCACGCTCTCTCTCGCTCTCTCTCTCGCTCTCTCTCGTGTGCACGCTCTCTCTCTCGCTCTCCCTCGTGCGCACGCTCTCTCTCGCTCTCTTTCGTGCGCACGCTCTCTCTCTCGCTCTCCCTCGTGCGCATGCTTGCTCTCGCTCGCTCTCTCTCGTGCACACGCTCTCTCTCGCTCTCTCGTGCACACGCTCTCTCTCTCGCTCTCCCTCGCTCTCTCTCTCGCTCTCCCTCATGCGCGCTCGCTCTCTCTCTCGCTCACTCTCTCGCTCTACCTCGTGCGCACGCTCTCTCTCGCTCTCTGTCGTGCGCATGCTCTCTCTCTCGCTCTCCCTCACTCACCCTCGTGCGCACGCGCTCTCTCGCTCTCGCTCTCGTGCGCACGCGCTCTCTCGCTCTCGTGCGCACGCGCTCTCTCGCTCTCGTGCGCACGCGCTCTCTCGCTCTCGTGCGCACGCGCTCTCTCGCTCTCGTGCGCACGCTCTCTCTCGCTCTCGCTCTCTCTCGCTCTCTCTCTCGCTCTCTCTCTCGCTCTCTCTCTCGCTCTCTTTCGTGCGCACGTTCTCTCTCGCTCGCTCTCTCGCTCTCTCTCGCTCTCTCTCGCTCTCTTTCGTGCACACGCTCTCTCTCGCTCTCCCTCGTGTTCGCGCTCTCTCTCGCTCTCTTTCGTGCGCACGCTCTCTCTCGCTCTCTCACGCTCTCGCTCTCTCTCGTGCACACGCTCTCTCTCGCTCTCTCTCGTGCGCACGCTCTCTCTCTCTCTCTCTCTCTCGTGCGCACGCTCTCTCTCTCGCTCTCTCTCGTGTGCACGCTCTCTCTCTCGCTCTCTCACGCTCTCGCTCTCTCTTGTGCGCACGTTCTCTCTCGCTCTCTCTCGTGCGCACGTTCTCTCTCTCGCTCTCTCTCGTGTGCACGCTCTCTCTCGTGTGCATGCTCTCTCTCTCGCTCTCTCTCGCTCTCTCACGCTCTCGCTCTCTCTCGTGCGCACGTTCTCTCTCGCTCTCTCTCGTGTGCACGCTCTCTCTCGCGCTCTCTCGCTCTCTCTCGCTCTATTTCGTGCACACGCTCTCTCTCGCTCTCCCTCGTGTTCACGCTCTCTCTCGCTCTCTTTCGTGCGCACGCTCTCTCTCGCGCTCTCACGCTCTCGCTCTCTCTCGTGCACACGCTCTCTCTCGCTCTCTCTCTCGCTCTCTCTCGTGCGCACGCTCTCTCTCTCGCTCTCCCTTGTGCGCACGCTCTCTCTCGCTCTCTTTCGTGTGCACGCTCTGTCTCGCTCTCTCTCGCTCTCCCTCGTGCGCACGCTCTCTCTCGCTCTCTCTCTCGCTCTCCCTCGTGCGCGCGCTCTCTCTCTCGCTCTCTTTCGTGTGCACACTCTCTCTCTCGCTCTCTCTCGTGCACACGCTCTCTCTCGCTCTCTCTCTCGCTCTCTCTCGTGCGCACGCTCTCTCTCTCGCTCTCCCTCGTGCGCATGCTCTCTCTCTCGCTCTCCCTCGTGCGCATGCTCTCTCTCGCTCTCTCTCGCTCTCTCTTGTGCGCACTCTCTCCCTCGCTCTCTCGTGCACACGCTCTCTCTCTCGCTCTCCCTCGTGCGCATGCTCTCTCTCGCTCTCCCTCGTGCGCACGCTCTCCCTCGCTCTCTCTCTCGCTCTCCCTCGTGCGCGCTCTCTCTCTCGCTGTCTCTCTCGCTCTCCTTCGTGCGCACGCTCTCTCTCGCTCTCTCTCTCGCTCTCTCTCTCGTGCGCACGCTCTCCCTCGCTCTCTTTCGTGCGCACGCTCTCTCTCTCGCTCTCCCTCGTGCGCACGCTTGCTCTCGCTCGCTCTCTCTCGTGCGCACGCTCTCTCTCGCTCTCTCGTGCACACGCTCTCTCTCTCGCTCTCCCTCATGCGCACGCTCTCTCTCGCTCTCTCTCTCGCTCTCTCTCGTGTGCACGCTCTCTCTCTCGCTCTCCCTCGTGCGCACGCTCTCTCTCGCTCTCCTTCGTGCGCACGCTCTCTCTCGCTCTCTCTCTCGCTCTCTCTCTCGTGCGCACGCTCTCCCTCGCTCTCTTTCGTGCGCACGCTCTCTCTCTCGCTCTCCCTCGTGCGCACGCTTGCTCTCGCTCGCTCTCTCTCGTGCGCACGCTCTCTCTCGCTCTCTCGTGCACACGCTCTCTCTCTCGCTCTCCCTCGTGCGCACGCTCTCTCTCGCTCTCTCTCTCGCTCTCTCTCGTGTGCACGCTCTCTCTCTCGCTCTCCCTCGTGTGCACGCTCTCTCTCTCGCTCTCCTTCGTGCGCACGCTCTCTCTCGCTCTCTCTCTCGCTCTCTCTCTCGTGCGCACGCTCTCCCTCGCTCTCTCTCGTGCGCACGCTCTCCCTCGCTCTCTTTCGTGCGCACGCTCTCTCTCTCGCTCTCCCTCGTGCGCATGCTTGCTCTCGCTCGCTCGCTCTCTCTCGTGTGCACGCTCTCTCTCGCTCTCTCGTGCACACGCTCTCTCTCTCGCTCTCCCTCGTGTGCACGCTCTCTCTCGCTCTCTCTCTCGCTCTCTCTCGTGTGCACGCTCTCTCTCTCGCTCTCCCTCGTGCGCACGCTCTCTCTCGCTCTCTTTCGTGCGCACGCTCTCTCTCTCGCTCTCCCTCGTGCGCATGCTTGCTCTCGCTCGCTCTCTCTCGTGCACACGCTCTCTCTCGCTCTCTCGTGCACACGCTCTCTCTCTCGCTCTCCCTCGCTCTCTCTCTCGCTCTCCCTCATGCGCGCTCGCTCTCTCTCTCGCTCACTCTCTCGCTCTACCTCGTGCGCACGCTCTCTCTCGCTCTCTGTCGTGCGCATGCTCTCTCTCTCGCTCTCCCTCACTCACCCTCGTGCGCACGCGCTCTCTCGCTCTCGCTCTCGTGCGCACGCGCTCTCTCGCTCTCGTGCGCACGCGCTCTCTCGCTCTCGTGCGCACGCGCTCTCTCGCTCTCGTGCGCACGCGCTCTCTCGCTCTCGTGCGCACGCTCTCTCTCGCTCTCGCTCTCTCTCGCTCTCTCTCTCGCTCTCTCTCTCGCTCTCTCTCTCGCTCTCTTTCGTGCGCACGTTCTCTCTCGCTCGCTCTCTCGCTCTCTCTCGCTCTCTCACGCTCTCGCTCTCTCGTGCGCACGTTCTCTCTCGCTCTCTCTCGTGTGCACGCTCTCTCTCGTGTGCACGCTCTCTCTCTCGCTCTCTCTCGCTCTCTCACGCTTTCGCTCTCTCTCGTGCGCACGTTCTCTCTCGCTCTCTCTCGTGTGCACGCTCTCTCTCGCTCTCTTTCGTGCACACGCTCTCTCTCGCTCTCCCTCGTGTTCACGCTCTCTCTCGCTCTCTTTCGTGCGCACGCTCTCTCTCGCTCTCTCACGCTCTCACTCTCTCTCGTGCGCACGCTCTCTCTCGCTCTCTCTCGTGCGCACGCTCTCTCTCTCTCTCTCGCTCTCTCTCGTGCGCACGCTCTCTCTCTCGCTCTCCCTTGTGCGCACGCTCTCTCTCGCTCGCTTTCGTGCGCACGCTCTCTCTCGCTCTCTCTCTCGCTCTCTCTCGTGCGCACGCTCTCTCTCTCTCTCTCGTGCGCATGCTCTCTCTCTCGCTCTCCCTTGTGCGCACGCTCTCTCTCGCTCTCCCTCGTGCGCACGCTCTCTCTCGCTCTCTCTCTCGCTCTCCCTCGTGCGCACGCTCTCTCTCTCTCTCTCTCGCTCTCCCTCGTGTTCACGCTCTCTCTCGCTCTCTTTCGTGCGCACGCTCTCTCTCGCTCTCTCACGCTCTCACTCTCTCTCGTGCGCACGCTCTCTCTCGCTCTCTCTCGTGCGCACGCTCTCTCTCTCTCTCTCTCGCTCTCTCTCGTGCGCACGCTCTCTCTCTCGCTCTCCCTTGTGCGCACGCTCTCTCTCGCTCTCTTTCGTGCGCACGCTCTGTCTCGCTCTCTCTCGCTCTCTTTCGTGTGCACGCTCTGTCTCGCTCTCTCTCGCTCTCCCTCGTGCGCACGCTCTCTCTCTCGCTCTCCCTCGTGCGCACGCTCTCTCTCTCGCTCTCTTTCGTGCGCACGCTCTCTCTCTCGCTCTCTTTCGTGCGCACGCTCTCTCTCTCGCTCTCTCTCTCTCGCTCTCTCTCTCTCGCTCTCTCTCTCTCGCTCTCTCTCTCTCTCTCTCTCTCGCTCTCTCTCTTGCTCTCTCTCTCGCTCGTGCGCACGCTCTCTCTCGCTCTCTCTCGTGTGCACACTCTCTCTCTCGCTCTCCCTCGTGCGCACGCTCTCTCTCGCTCTCCTTCGTGCGCACGCTCTCTCTCGCTCTCTCTCTCGTGCGCACGCTCTCCCTCGCTCTCTTTCGTGCGCACGCTCTCTCTCTCGCTCTCCCTCGTGCGCACGCTTGCTCTCGCTCGCTCTCTCTCGTGCGCACGCTCTCTCTCGTGCACACGCTCTCTCTCTCGCTCTCCCTCGTGCGCATGCTTGCTCTCGCTCGCTCTCTCTCGTGCGCACGCTCTCTCTCGCTCTCTCGTGCACACGCTCTCTCTCTCGCTCTCCCTCGTGCGCACGCTCTCTCTCGCTCTCTCGTGCACACGCTCTCTCTCTCGCTCTCCCTTGTGCGCACGCGCTCTCTCGCTCTCGCTCTCGTGCGCACGCTCTCTCTCGCTCTCTCTCGTGCGCACGCTCTCTCTCTCGCTCTCTCTCGTGCGCACGCTCTCTCTCTCGCTCTCCCTCGTGCGCACGCTCTCTCTCTCGATCTCCCTCGTGCGCACGCTCTCTCTCGCTCTCCCTCGTGCGCACGCTCTCTCTCTCGCTCTCCCTCGTGTTCACGCTCTCTCTCGCTCTCTTTCGTGCGCACGCTCTCTCTCTCGCTCTCTCACGCTCTCGCTCTCCCTCGTGTTCACGCTCTCTCTCGCTCTCTTTCGTGCGCACGCTCTCTCTCTCGCTCTCCCTTGTGCGCACGCTCTCTCTCACTCTCTCTCTCGCTCTCTTTCGTGCGCACGCTCTCTCTCTCGCTCTCTCTCTCGCTCTCTCTCTCGCTCTCTCTCTCGCTCTCTCTCTCGCTCTCTCTCTCGCTCTCTTTCGTGCGCACGTTCTCTCTCGCTCTCTCTCACGCTCTCGCTCTCTCTCGCTCTCTCACGCTCTCGCTCTCTCTCGTGCGCACGTTCTCTCTCGCTCTCTCTCTCGCTCTCTCACGCTCTTGCTCTCTCGTGCGCACGTTCTCTCTCGCTCTCTCTCTCGCTCTCTCACGCTCTTGCTCTCTCGTGCGCACGTTCTCTCTCGCTCTCTCTCTCGCTCTCTCACGCTCTCGCTCTCTCTCGCTCTCTCTCGCTCTCTCTCGCTCTCTCACACTCTCGCTCTCTCTCGTGCGCACGTTCTCTCTCGCTCTCTCTCGTGTGCACGCTCTCTCTCGTGTGCACGCTCTCTCTCTCGCTCTCTCACACTCTCGCTCTCTCTCGTGCACACGTTCTCTCTCTCGCTCTCTCTCGTGTGCACGCTCTCTCTCGTGTGCATGCTCTCTCTCTCGCTCTCTCACGCTCTCGCTCTCTCTCGTGCGCACGTTCTCTCTCGCTCTCTCTCGTGTGCACGCTCTCTCTCGCGCTCTCTCGCTCTCTCTCGCTCTCTTTCGTGCACACGCTCTCTCTCGCTCTCCCTCGTGTTCACGCTCTCTCTCGCTCTCTTTCGTGCGCACGCTCTCTCTCGCTCTCTCACGCTCTCGCTCTCTCTCGTGCACACGCTCTCTCTCGCTCTCTCTCTCGCTCTCTCGTGCGCACGCTCTCTCTCTCGCTCTCTCTCGTGTGCACGCTCTCTCTCGTGTGCACGCTCTCTCTCGCTCTCTCACGCTCTCGCTCTCTCTCGTGCGCACGTTCTCTCTCGCTCTCTCTCGTGCGCACGTTCTCTCTCTCGCTCTCTCTCGTGTGCACGCTCTCTCTCGTGTGCATGCTCTCTCTCTCGCTCTCTCTCGCTCTCTCACGCTCTCGCTCTCTCTCGTGCGCACGTTCTCTCTCACTCTCTCTCGTGTGCACGCTCTCTCTCGCGCACTCTCGCTCTCTCTCGCTCTCTTTCGTGCACACGCTCTCTCTCGCTCTCCCTCGTGTTCACGCTCTCTCTCGCTCTCTTTCGTGCGCACGCTCTCTCGCTCTCGCTCTCTCTCGTGCACACGCTCTCTCTTGCTCTCTCTCTCGCTCTCTCGTGCGCACGCTCTCTCTCTCTCTCTCTCTCTCGTGCGCACGCTCTCTCTCTCGCTCTCTCTCGTGTGCACGCTCTCTCTCGTGTGCACGCTCTCTCTCGCTCTCTCACGCTCTCGCTCTCTCTCGTGCGCACGTTCTCTCTCGCTCTCTCTCGTGCGCACGTTCTCTCTCTCGCTCTCTCTCGTGTGCACGCTCTCTCTCGTGTGCATGCTCTCTCTCTCGCTCTCTCTCGCTCTCTCACGCTCTCGCTCTCTCTCGTGCGCACGTTCTCTCTCGCTCTCTCTCGTGTGCACGCTCTCTCTCGCGCACTCTCGCTCTCTCTCGCTCTCTTTCGTGCACACGCTCTCTCTCGCTCTCCCTCGTGTTCACGCTCTCTCTCGCTCTCTTTCGTGCGCACGCTCTCTCGCTCTCGCTCTCTCTCGTGCACACGCTCTCTCTCGCTCTCTCTCTCGCTCTCTCTCGTGCGCACGTTCTCTCTCTCTCTCTCTCGTGCGCACGCTCTCTCTCTCGCTCTCCCTTGTGCGCACGCTCTCTCTCGCTCTCTCTCTCGCTCTCTTTCGTGCGCACGCTCTCTCGCTCTCTTCCGTGCGCGCGCTCTCTCTCTCGCTCTCTCTCGTGCGCGCGCTCTCTCTCTCGCTCTCTCTCGTGCGCACGCTCTCTCTCTCGCTCTCTCTCGTGCGCACGCTCTCTCTCTCGCTCTCCCTCGTGCGCATGCTCTCTCTCGCTCTCTCTCGCTCTCTCTCGTGCGCACGCTCTCCCTCGCTCTCTCGTGCACACGCTCTCTCTCTCGCTCTCCCTCGTGCGCATGCTCTCTCTCGCTCTCTCTCTCGCTCTCCTTCGTGCGCACGCTCTCTCTCGCTCTCTCTCTCGCTCTCTCTCTCGTGCGCACGCTCTCCCTCGCTCTCTTTCGTGCGCACGCTCTCTCTCTCGCTCTCCCTCGTGCGCACGCTTGCTCTCGCTCGCTCTCTCTCGTGCGCACGCTCTCTCTTGCTCTCTCGTGCACACGCTCTCTCTCTCGCTCTCCCTCGTGCGCACGCTCTCTCTCGCTCTCTCTCGTGTGCACGCTCTCTCTCTCGCTCTCCCTCGTGCGCACGCTCTCTCTCGCTCTCCTTCGTGCGCACGCTCTCTCTCGCTCTCTCCCTCGCTCTCTCTCTCGCTCTCCCTCGTGTGCGCTCTCTCTCTCGCTCTCTCTCTCTCGCTCTCCTTCGTGCGCACGCTCTCTCTCGCTCTCTCTCTCGCTCTCTCTCTCGTGCGCACGCTCTCCCTCGCTCTCTTTCGTGCGCACGCTCTCTCTCTCGCTCTCCCTCGTGCGCATGCTTGCTCTCGCTCGCTCTCTCTCGTGCGCACGCTCTCTCTCGCTCTCTCGTGCACACGCTCTCTCTCTCGCTCTCCCTCGTGCGCACGCTCTCTCTCGCTCTCCTTCGTGCGCACGCTCTCTCTCGCTCTCCTTCGTGCGCACGCTCTCTCTCGCTCTCTCCCTCGCTCTCTCTCTCGCTCTCCCTCGTGTGCGCTCTCTCTCTCGCTCTCTCTCTCTCGCTCTCCTTCGTGCGCACGCTCTCTCTCGCTCTCTCTCTCTCTCGTGCGCACGCTCTCCCTCGCTCTCTTTCGTGCGCACGCTCTCTCTCTCGCTCTCCCTCGTGCGCACGCTTGCTCTCGCTCGCTCTCTCTCGTGCGCACGCTCTCTCTCGCTCTCTCGTGCACACGCTCTCTCTCTCGCTCTCCCTCGTGCGCACGCTCTCTCTCGCTCTCCTTCATGCGCACGCTCTCTCTCGCTCTCTCTCTCGCTCTCTCTCTCGTGCGCACGCTCTCCCTCGCTCTCTTTCGTGCGCACGCTCTCTCTCTCGCTCTCCCTCGTGCGCACGCTTGCTCTCGCTCGCTCTCTCTCGTGCGCACGCTCTCTCTCGCTCTCATCGTGCACACGCTCTCTCTCTCGCACTCCCTCGTGCGCACGCTCTCTCTCGCTCTCTCTCTCGCTCTCTCTCGTGTGCACGCTCTCTCTCTCGCTCTCCCTCGTGCGCACGCTCTCTCTCGCTCTCTCTCTCGCTCTCTCTCGTGTGCACGCTCTCTCTCTCGCTCTCCCTCGTGCGCACGCTCTCTCTCTCGCTCTCCTTCGTGCGCACGCTCTCTCTCGCTCTCTCTCTCGCTCTCTCTCTCGTGCGCACGCTCTCCCTCGCTCTCTTTCGTGCGCACGCTCTCTCTCTCGCTCTCCCTCGTGCGCATGCTTGCTCTTGCTCGCTCTCTCTCGTGCGCACGCTCTCTCTCGTGTGCACGCTCTCTCTCTCGCTCTCCCTCATGCGCACGCTCTCTCTCGCTCTCCTTCGTGCGCACGCTCTCTCTCGCTCTCTCTCTCGCTCTCTCTCTCGTGCGCACGCTCTCCCTCGCTCTCTTTCGTGCGCACGCTCTCTCTCTCGCTCTCCCTCGTGCGCATGCTTGCTCTCGCTCGCTCTCTCTCGTGCGCACGCTCTCTCTCGCTCTCTCGTGCACACGCTCTCTCTCTCGCTCTCCCTCGTGCGCACGCTCTCCCTCGCTCTCTCTCTCGCTCTCCCTCATGCGCGCTCTCTCTCTCTCTCGCTCACTCTCTCGCTCTCCCTCGTGCGCATGCTCTCTCTCTCGCTCTCCCTCACTCACCCTCGTGCGCACGCGCTCTCTCGCTCTCGCTCTCGTGCGCACGCGCTCTCTCGCTCTCGTGCGCACGCTCTCTCTCGCTCTCCCTCTCGCTCTCTTTCGTGCGCACGCTCTCTCTCTCTCGATCTCTCTCTCTCGCTCTCTCTCTCTCGCTCTCTCTCGCTCTCTCTCTCGCTCTCTTTCGTGCGCACGCTCTCTCTCTCTCGCTCTCTCTCTCTCGCTCTCTCTCTCTCGCTCTCTCTCTCTCGCTCTCTCTCTCGCTCTCTCTCTCGCTCTCTTTCGTGCGCACGTTCTCTCTCGCTCGCTCTCTCGCTCTCTCACGCTCTCGCTCTTTCTCGCTCTCTCACGCTCTCGCTCTCTCGTGCGCACGTTCTCTCTCGCTCTCTCTCGTGTGCACGCTCTCTCGTGTGCACGCTCTCTCTCTCGCTCTCTCACGCTCTCGCTCTCTCTCGTGCGCACGTTCTCTCTCGCTCTCTCTCGTGTGCACGCTCTCTCTCGCGCTCTCTCGCTCTCTCTCGCTCTCTTTCGTGTTCACGCTCTCTCTCGCTCTCCCTCGTGTTCACGCTCTCTCTCGCTCTCTTTCGTGCGCACGCTCTCTCTCGCTCTCTCACGCTCTCACTCTCTCTCGTGCGCACGCTCTCTCTCGCTCTCTCTCTCGCTCTCTCTCGTGCGCACGCTCTCTCTCGCTCTCCCTTGTGCGCACGCTCTCTCTCGCTCTCTTTCGTGTGCACGCTCTGTCTCGCTCTCTCTCGCTCTCCCTCGTGCGCACGCTCTCTCTCGCTCTCTCTCTCGCTCTCCCTCGTGCGCGCGCTCTCTCTCTCGCTCTCTTTCGTGTGCATGCTCTCTCTCTCGCTCTCTTTCGTGCGCACGCTCTCTCTCTCGCTCTCTTTCGTGCGCACGCTCTCTCTCTCGCTCTCCCTCGTGCGCACGCTCTCTCTCTCGCTCTCCCTCGTGCGCACGCTCTCTCTCTCGCTCTCTTTCGTGCGCACGCTCTCTCTCGCTCTCCCTCGTGCGCATGCTCGCTCTCGCTCTCTCTCGCTCTCTCTCGCTCTCTCTCGTGCGCACGCTCTCCCTCGCTCCCTCGTGCACACGCTCTCTCTCTCGCTCTCCCCTCGTGCGCACGCTCTATCTCGCTCTCCCTCGTGCGCACGCTCTCCCTCGCTCTCTCTCTCGCTCTCCCTCGTGCGCTCTCTCTCTCTCGCTCTCCCTCGTGCACGCTCTCTCTCTCGCTCTCTCTCTCGCTCTCCCTCGTGCGCACGCTCTCTCTCTCTTGCTCTCCCTCGCTCTCCCTTGTGCGCACGCTCTCTCTCGCTCTCTTTCGTGCGCACGCTCTCTCTCTCGCTCACCCTCGTGCGCACGCGCTCTCTCGCTCTCGTGCGCACGCTCTCTCTCGCTCTCTCTCGTGTGCACGCTCTCTCTCTCGCTCTCTCTCGTGTGCACGCTCTCTCTCTCGCTCTCTCTCGCTCTCTTACGCTCTCGCTCTCTCTCGTGCGCAAGTTCTCTCTAGCGCTCTCTCGTGCGCACGTTCTCTCTCGCTCTCTCTCGTGTGCACGCTCTCTCTCTCGCTCTCTCTCGTGTGCACGCTCTCTCTCTCGCTCTCTCTCGCTCTCTTACGCTCTCGCTCTCTCTCGTGCGCAAGTTCTCTCTAGCGCTCTCTCGTGCGCACGTTCTCTCTCGCTCTCTCGTGCACACGCTCTCTCTCACGCTCTCCCTCGTGCACACGCTCTCTCTCGCTCTCCCTCGTGCGCACGTTCTCCCTCGCTCTCTCTCTCGCTCTCCCTCGTGCGTGCTGTCTCTCTCTCGCTCTCTCTCTCGCTCTCTTTCGTGCGCACGCTCTCTCTCGCTCTCTTTCGTGCGCACGCTCTCTCTCGCTCTCTTTCGTGCGCACGCAGTCTCTCTCGCTCTCCCTCGCTCACCCTCCTGCGCACAGCGCTCTCTCGCTCTCGCTCTCGTGCGCACGCTCTCTCTCGCTCTCTTTCGTGCGCACGCTCTCTCTCGCTCTCTTTCGTGCGCACGCTCTCTCTCGCTCTCTCTCGCTCTCGCTCTCTCTCGTGCGCACGTTCTCTCTCGCTCTCCCTTGTGTGCACGCTCTCTCTCGCTCTCTCTCTCGCTCTCTTTCGTGCGCACGCTCTCTCTCTCGCTCTCTCTCTCGCTCTCTCTTGTGCGCACGCTCTCTCTCTCGCTCTCTCTCTCGCTCTCTCTCTCGCTCTCTATCGTGCGCACGCTCTCTCTCGCTCTCCCTCGTGTTCACGCTCTCTCTCGCTCTCCCTCGTGTTCACGCTCTCTCTCGCTCTCTCATGCTCTCGCTCTGTCTCGTGCGCACGTTCTCTCGCTCTCTCTCGTGTGCACGCTCTCTCTCTCGCTCTCTCTCGCTCTCTCTCGCTCTCTCTCGATCTCTCGTGCGCACGTTCTCTCTCGCTCTCTCTCGCGCGCACGTTCTCTCTCGCTCTCTCTCGCGCGCACGTTCTCTCTCGCTCTCTCTCGCGCGCACGTTCTCTCTCGCTCTCTCTCGTCCGCACGTTCTCTCTCGCTCTCTCTCGTCCGCACGTTCGCTCTCGCTCTCTCTCGCTCTCTCACGCTCTCGCTCTGTCTCGTGCGCACGTTCTCTCTCGCTCTCTCTCGTGTGCACGCTCTCTCTCTCGCTCTCCCTCGTGCGCACGCTCTCTCTCTCGCTCTCTCTCGTGTGCACGCTCTCTCTCGTGTGCACGCTCTCTCTCTCGCTCTCTCTCGCTCTCTCTCGCTCTCTCACGCTCTTGCTCTCTCTCGTGTACACGTTCTCTCTCGCTCTCTCTCATGTGCATGCTCTCTCTCTCGCTCTCTCTCGCTCTCTCACGCTCTCGCTCTCTCTCGTGCGCACGTTCTCTCTCGTGCGCACGTTCTCTCTCGTGCGCACGTTCTCTCTCGCTCTCTCTCGTGTGCACGCTCTCTCTCGCTCTCCCTTGTGCGCACGCTCTCTCTCGCTCTCCCTCCTGTTCACGCTCTCTCTCGCTCTCCCTCGTGTTCACGCTCTCTCTCGCTCTCTTTCGTGCGCACGCTCTCTCTCGCTCTCTCTCGCTCTCGCTCTCTCTCGTGCGCACGTTCTCTCTCGCTCTCTTTCGTGCGCACGCTCTCTCTCGCTCTCCCTCGTGCGCACGCTCTCTCTCTCGCTCTCTCTCGTGCGCACGCTCTCTCTCTCGCTCTCCCTCGTGCGCACGCTCTCTCTCTCGCTCTCTCTCGTGCGCACGCTCTCTCTCTCGCTCTCCCTTGTGCGCACGCTCTCTCTCGCTCTCTCACGCTCTCGCTCTCTCTCGTGCGCACGCTCTCTCTCTCGCTCTCTCTCGTGCGCACGCTCTCTCTCTCGCTCTCTCTCGTGCGCACGTTCTCTCTCGCTCTCTCTCGTGCGCACGCTCTCTCTCGTGCGCACGCTCTCTCTCTCGCTCTCTCTCGTGCGCACGTTCTCTCTCGCTCTCTCTCGTGCGCACGCTCTCTCTCGCTCTCTTTCGTGCGCACGCTCTCTCTCTCGCTCTCCCTCGCTCACCCTCCTGCGCACGCACACTCTCGCTCTCTCTCGCTCTCTTTCGTGCGCACGCTCTCTCTCTCGCTCTCCCTCGCTCACCCTCGTGCGCACGCACACTCTCGCTCTCTCTCGCTCTCGCTCTCTCTCGTGCGCACGTTCTCTCTCGCTCTCCCTCGTGCGCATGCTCTCTCTCGCTCTCTCTTTCGCTCTCCCTCGTGCGCACGCTCTCCCTCGCTCTCTCTCTCGCTCTCCCTCGTGCGCGCTCTCTCTCTCTCGCTCTCTCTCTCGCTCTCTTTCGTGCGCACGCTCTCTCTCGCTCTCTTTCGTGCGCACGCACTCTCTCTCGCTCTCCCTCGCTCACCCTCCTGCGCACGCGCTCTCTCGCTCTCGCTCTCGTGCGCACGCTCTCTCTCGCTCTCTTTCGTGCGCACGCTCTCTCTCGCTCTCTTTCGTGCGCACGCTCTCTCTCGCTCTCTCTCGCTCTCGCTCTCTCTCGTGCGCACGCTCTCTCTCTCTCTCTCTCTCTCGTGCGCACGCTCTCTCTCTCTCTCTCTCTCTCTCGTGCGCACGCTCTCTCTCTCGCTCTCTCTCGTGTGCACGCTCTCTCTCTCGCTCTCTCACGCTCTCGCTCTCTCTTGTGCGCACGTTCTCTCTCGCTCTCTCTCGTGCGCACGTTCTCTCTCTCGCTCTCTCTCGTGTGCACGCTCTCTCTCGTGTGCATGCTCTCTCTCTCGCTCTCTCTCGCTCTCTCACGCTCTCGCTCTCTCTCGTGCGCACGTTCTCTCTCGCTCTCTCTCGTGTGCACGCTCTCTCTCGCGCTCTCTCGCTCTCTCTCGCTCTATTTCGTGCACACGCTCTCTCTCGCTCTCCCTCGTGTTCACGCTCTCTCTCGCTCTCTTTCGTGCGCACGCTCTCTCTCGCGCTCTCACGCTCTCGCTCTCTCTCGTGCACACGCTCTCTCTCGCTCTCTCTCTCGCTCTCTCTCGTGCGCACGCTCTCTCTCTCGCTCTCTCTTGTGCGCACGCTCTCTCTCGCTCTCTTTCGTGTGCACGCTCTGTCTCGCTCTCTCTCGCTCTCCCTCGTGCGCACGCTCTCTCTCGCTCTCTCTCTCGCTCTCCCTCGTGCGCGCGCTCTCTCTCTCGCTCTCTTTCGTGCGCACACTCTCTCTCTCGCTCTCTTTCGTGCGCACGCTCTCTCTCTCGCTCTCCCTCGTGCGCATGCTCTCTCTCTCGCTCTCCCTCGTGCGCATGCTCTCTCTCGCTCTCTCTCGCTCTCTCTTGTGCGCACTCTCTCCCTCGCTCTCTCGTGCACACGCTCTCTCTCTCGCTCTCCCTCGTGCGCATGCTCTCTCTCGCTCTCCCTCGTGCGCACGCTCTCCCTCGCTCTCTCTCTCGCTCTCCCTCGTGCGCGCTCTCTCTCTCGCTGTCTCTCTCGCTCTCCTTCGTGCGCACGCTCTCTCTCGCTCTCTCTCTCGCTCTCTCTCTCGTGCGCACGCTCTCCCTCGCTCTCTTTCGTGCGCACGCTCTCTCTCTCGCTCTCCCTCGTGCGCACGCTTGCTCTCGCTCGCTCTCTCTCGTGCGCACGCTCTCTCTCGCTCTCTCGTGCACACGCTCTCTCTCTCGCTCTCCCTCATGCGCACGCTCTCTCTCGCTCTCTCTCTCGCTCTCTCTCGTGTGCACGCTCTCTCTCTCGCTCTCCCTCGTGCGCACGCTCTCTCTCGCTCTCCTTCGTGCGCACGCTCTCTCTCGCTCTCTCTCTCGCTCTCTCTCTCGTGCGCACGCTCTCCCTCGCTCTCTTTCGTGCGCACGCTCTCTCTCTCGCTCTCCCTCGTGCGCACGCTTGCTCTCGCTCGCTCTCTCTCGTGCGCACGCTCTCTCTCGCTCTCTCGTGCACACGCTCTCTCTCTCGCTCTCCCTCGTGCGCACGCTCTCTCTCGCTCTCTCTCTCGCTCTCTCTCGTGTGCACGCTCTCTCTCTCGCTCTCCCTCGTGTGCACGCTCTCTCTCTCGCTCTCCTTCGTGCGCACGCTCTCTCTCGCTCTCTCTCTCGCTCTCTCTCTCGTGCGCACGCTCTCCCTCGCTCTCTCTCGTGCGCACGCTCTCCCTCGCTCTCTTTCGTGCGCACGCTCTCTCTCTCGCTCTCCCTCGTGCGCATGCTTGCTCTCGCTCGCTCGCTCTCTCTCGTGTGCACGCTCTCTCTCGCTCTCTCGTGCACACGCTCTCTCTCTCGCTCTCCCTCGTGTGCACGCTCTCTCTCGCTCTCCCTCGTGCGCATGCTCTCTCTCGCTCTCTCTTTCGCTCTCCCTCGTGCGCACGCTCTCCCTCGCTCTCTCTCTCGCTCTCCCTCGTGCGCGCTCTCTCTCTCTCGCTCTCTCTCTCTCTCTCTTTCGTGCGCACACTCTCTCTCGCTCTCTTTCGTGCGCACGCACTCTCTCTCGCTCTCCCTCGCTCACCCTCCTGCGCACGCGCTCTCTCGCTCTCGCTCTCGTGCGCACGCTCTCTCTCGCTCTCTTTCGTGCGCACGCTCTCTCTCGCTCTCTTTCGTGCGCACGCTCTCTCTCGCTCTCTCTCGCTCTCGTTCTCTCTCGTGCGCACGCTCTCTCTCTCTCTCTCTCTCTCTCTCGTGCGCACGCTCTCTCTCTCTCTCTCTCTCTCGTGCGCACGCTCTCTCTCTCGCTCTCTCTCGTGTGCACGCTCTCTCTCTCGCTCTCTCACGCTCTCGCTCTCTCTCGTGCGCACGTTCTCTCTCTCGCTCTCTCTCGTGTGCACGCTCTCTCTCGTGTGCATGCTCTCTCGCTCTCTCTCGCTCTCTCATGCTCTCGCTCTCTCTCGTGCGCACGTTCTCTCTCGCTCTCTCTCGTGTGCACGCTCTCTCTCGCGCTCTCTCGCTCTCTCTCGCTCTATTTCGTGCACACGCTCTCTCTCGCTCTCCCTCGTGTTCACGCTCTCTCTCGCTCTCTTTCGTGCGCACGCTCTCTCTCGCGCTCTCACGCTCTCGCTCTCTCTCGTGCACACGCTCTCTCTCGCTCTCTCTCTCGCTCTCTCTCGTGCGCACGCTCTCTCTCTCGCTCTCCCTTGTGCGCACGCTCTCTCTCGCTCTCTTTCGTGCGCACGCTCTCTCTCGCTCTCTCTCGCTCTCGCTCTCTCTCGTGCGCACGTTCTCTCTCGCTCTCCCTCGTGTGCACGCTCTCTCTCGCTCTCTCTCTCGCTCTCTTTCGTGCGCACGCTCTCTCTCTCGCTCTCTCTTGTGCGCACGCTCTCTCTCTCGCTCTCTCTCTCGCTCTCTCTCTCGCTCTCTATCGTGCGCACGCTCTCTCTCGCTCTCCCTCGTGTTCACGCTCTCTCTCGCTCTCTCATGCTCTCGCTCTGTCTCGTGCGCACGTTCTCTCGCTCTCTCTCGTGTGCACGCTCTCTCTCTCGCTCTCTCTCGCTCTCTCTCGCTCTCTCTCGATCTCTCGTGCGCACGTTCTCTCTCGCTCTCTCTCGCGCGCACGTTCTCTCTCGCTCTCTCTCGCGCGCACGTTCTCTCTCGCTCTCTCTCGTCCGCACGTTCTCTCTCGCTCTCTCTCGTCCGCACGTTCGCTCTCGCTCTCTCTCGCTCTCTCACGCTCTCGCTCTGTCTCGTGCGCACGTTCTCTCTCGCTCTCTCTCGTGTGCACGCTCTCTCTCTCGCTCTCTCTCTCGCTCTCCCTCGTGCGCACGCTCTCTCTCTCGCTCTCTCTCGTGTGCACGCTCTCTCTCGTGTGCACGCTCTCTCTCTCGCTCTCTCTCGCTCTCTCACGCTCTTGCTCTCTCTCGTGTACACGTTCTCTCTCGCTCTCTCTCATGTGCATGCTCTCTCTCTCGCTCTCTCTCGCTCTCTCACGCTCTCGCTCTCTCTCGTGCGCACGTTCTCTCTCGTGCGCACGTTCTCTCTCGTGCGCACGTTCTCTCTCGTGCGCACGTTCTCTCTCGCTCTCTCTCGTGTGCACGCTCTCTCTCGCTCTCCCTTGTGCGCACGCTCTCTCTCGCTCTCCCTCCTGTTCACGCTCTCTCTCGCTCTCCCTCGTGTTCACGCTCTCTCTCGCTCTCTTTCGTACGCACGCTCTCTCTCGCTCTCTCACGCTCTCGCTCTCTCTCGTGCGCACGTTCTCTCTCGCTCTCTTTCGTGCGCACGCTCTCTCTCGCTCTCCCTCGTGCGCACGCTCTCTCTCTCGCTCTCTCTCGTGCGCACGCTCTCTCTCTCGCTCTCCCTTGTGCGCACGCTCTCTCTCGCTCTCTCTCGCTCTCTCACGCTCTCGCTCTCTCTCGTGCGCACGTTCTCTCTCGCTCTCTTTCGTGCGCACGCTCTCTCTCGCTCTCCCTCGTGCGCACGCTCTCTCTCTCGCTCTCTCTCGTGCGCACGTTCTCTCTCGCTCTCTCTCGTGCGCACGCTCTCTCTCTCGCTCTCTCTCGTGCGCACGCTCTCTCTCTCGCTCTCTCTCGTGCGCACGCTCTCTCTCTCGCTCTCTCTCGTGCGCACGTTCTCTCTCGCTCTCTCTCGTGCGCACGCTCTCTCTCGCTCTCTTTCGTGCGCACGCTCTCTCTCTCGCTCTCCCTCGCTCACCCTCCTGCGCACGCACACTCTCGCTCTCTCTCGCTCTCGCTCTCTCTCGTGCGCACGTTCTCTCTCGCTCTCCCTCGTGCGCATGCTCTCTCTCGCTCTCTCTTTCGCTCTCCCTCGTGCGCACGCTCTCCCTCGCTCTCTCTCTCGCTCTCCCTCGTGCGCGCTCTCTCTCTCTCGCTCTCTCTCTCGCTCTCTTTCGTGCGCACGCTCTCTCTCGCTCTCTTTCGTGCGCACGCACTCTCTCTCGCTCTCCCTCGCTCACCCTCCTGCGCACGCGCTCTCTCGCTCTCGCTCTCGTGCGCACGCTCTCTCTCGCTCTCTTTCGTGCGCACGCTCTCTCTCGCTCTCTTTCGTGCGCACGCTCTCTCTCGCTCTCTCTCGCTCTCGCTCTCTCTCGTGCGCACGTTCTCTCTCGCTCTCCCTCGTGTGCACGCTCTCTCTCGCTCTCTCTCTCGCTCTCTTTCGTGCGCACGCTCTCTCTCTCGCTCTCTCTCGTGCGCACGCTCTCTCTCTCGCTCTCTCTCTCGCTCTCTATCGTGCGCACGCTCTCTCTCGCTCTCCCTCGTGTTCACGCTCTCTCTCGCTCTCTCATGCTCTCGCTCTGTCTCGTGCTCACGTTCTCTCGCTCTCTCTCGTGTGCACGCTCTCTCTCTCGCTCTCTCTCGCTCTCTCTCGATCTCTCGTGCGCACGTTCTCTCTCGCTCTCTCTCGTCCGCACGTTCTCTCTCGCTCTCTCTCGTCCGCACGTTCGCTCTCGCTCTCTCTCGCTCTCTCACGCTCTCGCTCTGTCTCGTGTGCACGCTCTCTCTCTCGCTCTCTCTCTCGCTCTCCCTCGTGCGCACGCTCTCTCTCTCGCTCTCTCTCGTGTGCACGCTCTCTCTCGTGTGCACGCTCTCTCGCTCGCTCTCTCTCGCTCTCTCACGCTCTTGCTCTCTCTCGTGTACACGTTCTCTCTCGCTCTCTCTCATGTGCATGCTCTCTCTCTCGCTCTCTCTCGCTCTCTCACGCTCTCGCTCTCTCTCGTGCGCACGTTCTCTCTCGTGCGCACGTTCTCTCTCGCTCTCTCTCGTGTGCACGCTCTCTCTCGCTCTCCCTTGTGCGCACGCTCTCTCTCGCTCTCCCTCCTGTTCACGCTCTCTCTCGCTCTCCCTCGTGTTCACGCTCTCTCTCGCTCTCTTTCGTGCGCACGCTCTCTCTCGCTCTCTCACGCTCTCGCTCTCTCTCGTGCGCACGTTCTCTCTCGCTCTCTTTCGTGCGCACGCTCTCTCTCGCTCTCCCTCGTGCGCACGCTCTCTCTCTCGCTCTCTCTCGTGCGCACGCTCTCTCTCTCGCTCTCCCTTGTGCGCACGCTCTCTCTCGCTCTCTCTCGCTCTCTCACGCTCTCGCTCTCTCTCGTGCGCACGTTCTCTCTCGCTCTCTTTCGTGCGCACGCTCTCTCTCGCTCTCCCTCGTGCGCACGCTCTCTCTCGCTCTCCCTCGTGCGCACGCTCTCTCTCTCGCTCTCTCTCGTGCGCACATTCTCTCTCGCTCTCTCTCGTGCGCACGCTTTCTCTCTCGCTCTCTCTCGTGCGCACGTTCTCTCTCGCTCTCTCTCGTGCGCACGCTCTCTCTCGCTCTCTTTCGTGCGCACGCTCTCTCTCGCTCTCTTTCGTGCGCACGCTCTCTCTCTCGCTCTCCCTCGCTCACCCTCCTGCGCACGCACACTCCCGCCCTCTCTCGCTCTCGCTCTCTCTCGTGCGCACGTTCTCTCTCGCTCTCCCTCGTGCGCACGCTCTCTCTCGCTCTCTCTTTCGCTCTCTCTCGTGCGCACGCTCTCTCTCTCGCTCTCTCTCTCGCGCTCTCTCTCGTGCGCACGTTCTCTCTCTCGCTCTCTTTCGTGCGCACGCTCTCTCTCGCTCTCCCTCGTGTGCACGTTCTCTCTCTCGCTCTCTCTCATGCTCTCGCTCTCTCTCGTGCGCACGTTCTCTCTCGCTCTCTCTCGTGTGCACGCTCTCTCTCTCGCTCTCTCTCGCGCTCTCACGCTCTCGCTCTCTCTCGTGCGCACGTTCTCTCTCGCTCTCTCACGTGCGCACGTTCTCTCTCGCTCTTTCTCGTGTGCTCGCTCTCTCTCGTGTGCACGCTCTCTCTCTCGCTCTCTCTCGCGCGCATGCTCTCTCTCGCTCTCCCTCGTGTTCACGCTCTCTCTCGCTCTCTTTCGTGCGCACGTTCTCTCTCGCTCTCTTTCGTGCGCACGTTCTCTCTCGCTCTCTCTCGTGCGCACGTTCTCTCTCGCTCTCTCGTGCACACGCTCTCTCTCTCGCTCTCTCGTGTGCACGTTCTCTCTCGCTCTCTCGTGCACACGCTCTCTCTCTCGCTCTCCCTCGTGCACACGCTCTCTCTCGCTCTCCCTTGTGCGCACGCTCTCCCTCGCTCTCTCTCTCGCTCTCCCTCGTGTGCGCTCTCTCTCTCTCGCTCTCTTTCGTGCGCACGCTCTCTCTCGCTCTCTTTCGTGCGCACGCTCTTTCTCTCGCTCTCCCTCGCTCACCCTCCTGCGCACGCGCTCTCTCGCTCTCGCTCTCGTGCGCACGCTCTCTCTCGCTCTCGCTCTCTCTCGTGCGCACGTTCTCTCTCGCTCTCCCTCGTGTTCACGCTCTCTCTCGCTCTCCCTCGTGTTCACGCTCTCTCTCGCTCTCTCATGCTCTCGCTCTGTCTCGTGCGCACGTTCTCTCGCTCTCTCTCGTGTGCACGCTCTCTCTCTCGCTCTCTCTCGCTCTCTCGTGCGCACGTTCTCTCTCGCTCTCTCTCGCGCGCACGTTCTCTCTCGCTCTCTCTCGTCCGCACGTTCGCTCTCGCTCTCTCACGCTCTCGCTCTGTCTCGTGCGCATGTTCTCTCTCGCTCTCTCTCGTGTGCACGCTCTCTCTCTCGCTCTCTCACGCTCTCGCTCTCTCTCGTATGCACGCTCTCTCTCTCGCTCTCTCACGCTCTTGCTCTCTTTCGTGCACACGTTCTCTCTCACTCTCTCTCGTGTGCATGCTCTCTCTCTCGCTCTCTCTCGCTCTCTCTCGTGCGCACGTTCTCTCTCGTGCGCACCTTCTCTCTCGTGCGCACGTTCTCTCTCGCTCTCTCTCGTGTGCACGCTCTCTCTCGCTCTCCCTTGTGCGCACGCTGTCTCTCGCTCTCTTTCGTGCGCACGCTCTCTCTCGCTCTCCCTCGTGTTCACGCTCTCTCTCGCTCTCTTTCGTGCGCACGCTCTCTCTCGCTCTCTCAAGCTCTCGCTCTCTCTCGTGCGCACGTTCTCTCTCGCTCTCTTTCGTGCGCACGCTCTCTCTCGCTCTCCCTCGTGCGCACGCTCTCTCTCTCGCTCTCCCTTGTGCGCACGCTCTCTCTCGCTCTCTCTCGCTCTCTCTCGCTCTCTATTGTGCGCACGCTCTCTCTCGCTCTCTTTCGTGCGCACGCTCTCTCTCGCTCTCCCTCGTGCGCACGCTCTCTCTCTCGCTCTCTCTCGTGCGCACGCTCTCTCTCTCGCTCTCTCTCGTGCGCACGCTCTCTCTCGCTCTCTCTCGTGCGCACGCTCTCTCTCGCTCTCTTTCGTGCGCACGCTCTCTCTCTCGCTCTCCCTCGCTCACCCTCCTGCGCACGCACTCTCTCGCTCTCTCTCGCTCTCGCTCTCCCTCGTGCGCACGCTCTCTCTCGCTCTCCCTCGTGCGCACGCTCTCTCTCTCGCTCTCTCTCGTGCGCACGCTCTCTCTCTCGCTCTCTCTCGTGCGCACGCTCTCTCTCGCTCTCTTTCGTGCGCACGCTCTCTCTCTCGCTCTCCCTCGCTCACCCTCCTGCGCACGCACTCTCTCGCTCTCTCTCGCTCTCGCTCTCCCTCGTGCGCACGCTCTCTCTCGCTCTCCCTCGTGCGCACGCTCTCTCTCTCGCTCTCTCTCGTGCGCACGCTCTCTCTCTCGCTCTCTCTCGTGCGCACGCTCTCTCTCTCGCTCTCTCTCGTGCGCACGCTCTCTCTCGCTCTCTCTCGTGCGCACGCTCTCTCTCGCTCTCTTTCGTGCGCACGCTCTCTCTCTCTCGCTCTCCCTCGCTCACCCTCCTGCGCACGCACTCTCTCGCTCTCTCTCGCTCTCGCTCTCCCTCGTGCGCACGCTCTCTCTCGCTCTCTCTTTCGCTCTCTCTCGTGCGCACTCTCTCTCTCTCGCGCTCTCTCGTGCGCACGTTCTCTCTCTCGCTCTCTTTCGTGCGCACGCTCTCTCTCGCTCTCCCTCGTGTTCACGCTCTCTCTCGCTCTCTCACGCTCTCGCTCTCTCTCGTGCGCACGTTCTCTCTCGCTCTCTCTCGTGTGCACGCTCTCTCGCTCTCTCTCGTGTGCTCGCTCTCTCTCGTGTGCACGCTCTCTCTCTCGCTCTCTCTCGCTCTCTTTCGTGCGCATGCTCTCTCTCGCTCTCCCTCGTGTTCACGCTCTCTCTCGCTCTCTCTCGTGCGCACGTTCTCTCTCGCTCTCTCTCGTGCGCACGTTCTCTCTCGCTCTCTCTCGTGTGCACGCTCTCTCTCGCTCTCCCTTGTGCGCACGCTCTCTCTCGCTCTCTTTCGTGCGCACGCTCTCTCTCGCTCTCCCTCGTGTTCACGCTCTCTCTCGCTCTCTTTCGTGCGCACGCTCTCTCTCGCTCTCTCACGCTCTCGCTCTCTCTCGTGCGCACGTTCTCTCTCGCTCTCTTTCGTGCGCACGTTCTCTCTCGCTCTCTCTCTCGCTCTCTCTCGTGCGCACGCTCTCTCTCTCGCTCTCCCTTGTGCGCACGCTCTCTCTCGCTCTCTCACGCTCTCGCTCTCTCTCGCTCTCTCTCGTGTGCACGTTCTCTCTCTCGCTCTCTCTCACGCTCTTGCTCTCTCTCGTGCGCACGTTCTCTCTCGCTCTCTCTCGTGTGCACGCTCTCTCTCGTGTGCACGCTCTCTCTCTTGCTCTCTCTCGCTCTCTCACGCTCTTGCTCTCTCTCGTGCGCACGTTCTCTCTCGCTCTCTCTCGTGTGCATGCTCTCTCGCTCTCTCTCGCTCTCTCACGCTCTCGCTCTCTCTCGTGCGCACGTTCTCTCTCGCGCGCACGTTCTCTCTCGCTCTCTCTCGTGTGCACGCTGTCTCTCGTGTGCACGCTCTCTCTCTCGCTCTCTCACGCTCTCGCTCTCTCTCGTGCGCACGTTCTCTCTCGCTCTCTCTCGTGTGCATGCTCTCTCTCTCGCTCTCTCTCGCTCTCTCACGCTCTCGCTCTCTCTCGTGCGCACGTTCTCTCTCGCTCTCTCTCGTGCGCACGTTCTCTCTCGCGCGCACGTTCTCTCTCGCTCTCTCTCGTGTGCACGCTCTCTCTCGTGTGCACGCTCTCTCTCTCGCTCTCTCACGCTCTCGCTCTCTCTCGTGCGCACGTTCTCTCTCGCTCTCGTGCGCACGTTCTCTCTCGCTCTCTCTCGCTGTCTTTCGTGCGCACGCTCTCTCTCGCTCTCCCTCGTGTTCACGCTCTCTCTCGCTCTCTTTCGTGCGCATGCTCTCTCTTGCTCTCCCTTGCGCACGTTCTCTCTCGCTCTCTTTCGTGCGCACGCTCTCTCTCGCTCTCTCTCTCTCGCTCTCTCTCGTGCGCACGCTCTCTCTCTCGCTCTCTCTCGTGCGCACGCTCTCTCTCTCGCTCTCCCTTGTGTGCACGCTCTCTCTCGCTCTCTTTCGTGTGCACGCTCTGTCTCGCTCTCTCTCGCTCTCTTTCGTGCGCACGCTCTCCCTCGTGCACACGCTCTCCTTCATGCGCACGCTCTCTCTCGCTCTCTTTAGTGTGCACGCTCTCTCTCTCGCTCTCCCTCGTGCGCATGCTCGCTCTCGCTCTCTCTCGCTCTCTCTCGTGCGCACGCTCTCCCTCGCTCTCTCGTGCACACGCGCTCTCTCTCTCGCTCTCCCTCGTGCGCACGCTCTGTCTCGCTCTCCCTCGTGCGCACGCTCTCCCTCGCTCTCCCTCTCGCTCTCCCTCGTGCGCACGCTCTCTCTCGCTCTCTCTTTCGCTCTCTCTCGTGCGCACTCTCTCTCTCTCGCTCTCTCTCTCGCGCTCTCTCTCGTGCGCACGTTCTCTCTCTCGCTCTCTTTCGTGCGCACGCTCTCTCTCGCTCTCCCTCGTGTTCACGCTCTCTCTCGCTCTCCCTCGTGTTCACGCTCTCGCTCTCTCTCGTGCGCACGTTCTCTCTCGCTCTCTCTCGTGTGCACGCTCTCTCTCGCGCTCTCACGCTCTCGCTCTCGTGCGCACGTTCTCTCTCGCTCTCTCTCGTGCGCACGTTCTCTCTCGCTCTTTCTCGTGTGCTCGCTCTCTCTCGTGTGCACGCTCTCTCTCTCGCTCTCTCTCGCTCTCTTTCGTGCGCATGCTCTCTCTCGCTCTCCCTCGTGTTCACGCTCTCTCTCGCTCTCTTTCGTGCGCACGCTCTCTCTCGCTCTCTCACACTCTCGCTCTCTCTCGTGCGCACGTTCTCTCTCGCTCTCTTTCGTGCGCACGTTCTCTCTCGCTCTCTCTCGTGCGCACGTTCTCTCTCGCTCTCTCTCGTGTGCACGCTCTCTCTCGCTCTCCCTTGTACGCACGCTCTCTCTCGCTCTCTTTCGTGCGCACGCTCTCTCTCGCTCTCCCTCGTGTTCACGCTCTCTCTCGCTCTCTTTCGTGCGCACGCTTCTCTCGCTCTCTCACGCTCTCGCTCTCTCACGCTCTCGCTCTCTCTCGCTCTCGCTCTCTCTCGTGCGCACGTTCTCTCTCGCTCTCTTTCGTGCGCACGTTCTCTCTCGCTCTCTTTCGTGCGCACGCTCTCTCTCTCGCTCTCTCTCGTACGCACGCTCTCTCTCTCGCTCTCCCTTGTGCGCACGCTCTCTCTCGCTCTCTCTCGCTCTCTCACGCTCTCGCTCTCTCTCGTGCGCACGTTCTCTCTCGCTCTCTCTCGTGTGCACGTTCTCTCTCTCGCTCTCTCTCACGCTCTTGCTCTCTCTCGTGCGCACGTTCTCTCTCGCTCTCTTTCGTGCGCACGTTCTCTCTCGCTCTCCCTCGTGTTCACGCTCTCTCTCGCTCTCTCACGCTCTCGCTCTCTCTCGTGCGCACGTTCTCTCTCGCTCTCTCTCGTGTGCACGCTCTCTCGCTCTCTCTCGTGTGCTCGCTCTCTCTCGTGTGCACGCTCTCTCTCTCTCTCTCTCTCGCTCTCTTTCGTGCGCATGCTCTCTCTCGCTCTCCCTCGTGTTCACGCTCTCTCTCGCTCTCTCTCGTGCGCACGTTCTCTCTCGCTCTCTCTCGTGCGCACGTTCTCTCTCGCTCTCTCTCGTGTGCACGCTCTCTCTCGCTCTCTTTCGTGCGCACGCTCTCTCTCGCTCTCTTTCGTGCGCACGCTCTCTCTCGCTCTCCCTCGTGTTCACGCTCTCTCTCGCTCTCTTTCGTGCGCACGCTCTCTCTCGCTCTCTCACGCTCTCGCTCTCTCTCGTGCGCACGTTCTCTCTCGCTCTCTTTCGTGCGCACGTTCTCTCTCGCTCTCTTTCGTGCGCACGCTCTCTCTCTCGCTCTCTCTCGTGCGCACGCTCTCTCTCTCGCTCTCCCTTGTGCGCACGCTCTCTCTCGCTCTCTCACGCTCTCGCTCTCTCTCGTGCGCACGTTCTCTCTCGCTCTCTCTCGTGTGCACGTTCTCTCTCTCGCTCTCTCTCACGCTCTTGCTCTCTCTCGTGCGCACGTTCTCTCTCGCTCTCTCTCGTGTGCACGCTCTCTCTCGTGTGCACGCTCTCTCTCGTGTGCACGCTCTCTCTCTCGCTCTCTCTCGCTCTCTCACGCTCTTGCTCTCTCTCGTGCGCACGTTCTCTCTCGCTCTCTCTCGTGTGCACGCTCTCTCTCGTGTGCACGCTCTCTCTCTTGCTCTCTCTCGCTCTCTCACGCTCTTGCTCTCTCTCGTGCGCACGTTCTCTCTCGCTCTCTCTCGTGTGCATGCTCTCTCGCTCTCTCTCGCTCTCTCACGCTCTCGCTCTCTCTCGTGCGCACGTTCTCTCTCGCGCGCACGTTCTCTCTCGCTCTCTCTCGTGTGCACGCTGTCTCTCGTGTGCACGCTCTCTCTCTCGCTCTCTCACGCTCTCGCTCTCTCTCGTGCGCACGTTCTCTCTCGCTCTCTCTCGTGTGCATGCTCTCTCTCTCGCTCTCTCTCGCTCTCTCACGCTCTCGCTCTCTCTCGTGCGCACGTTCTCTCTCGCTCTCTCTCGTGTGCACGTTCTCTCTCGCGCGCACGTTCTCTCTCGCTCTCTCTCGTGTGCATGCTCTCTCTCGTGTGCACGCTCTCTCTCTCGCTCTCTCACGCTCTCGCTCTCTCTCGTGCGCACGTTCTCTCTCGCTCTCGTGCGCACGTTCTCTCTCGCTCTCTCTCGCTGTCTTTCGTGCGCACGCTCTCTCTCGCTCTCCCTCGTGTTCACGCTCTCTCTCGCTCTCTTTCGTGCGCATGCTCTCTCTTGCTCTCCCTTGCGCACGTTCTCTCTCGCTCTCTTTCGTGCGCACGCTCTCTCTCGCTCTCTCTCTCTCGCTCTCTCTCGTGCGCACGCTCTCTCTCTCGCTCTCTCTCGTGCGCACGCTCTCTCTCTCGCTCTCCCTTGTGTGCACGCTCTCTCTCGCTCTCTTTCGTGTGCACGCTCTGTCTCGCTCTCTCTCGCTCTCTTTCGTGCGCACGCTCTCCCTCGTGCACACGCTCTCCTTCATGCGCACGCTCTCTCTCGCTCTCTTTAGTGTGCACGCTCTCTCTCTCGCTCTCCCTCGTGCGCATGCTCGCTCTCGCTCTCTCTCGCTCTCTCTCGTGCGCACGCTCTCCCTCGCTCTCTCGTGCACACGCGCTCTCTCTCTCGCTCTCCCTCGTGCGCACGCTCTGTCTCGCTCTCCCTCGTGCGCACGCTCTCCCTCGCTCTCCCTCTCGCTCTCCCTCGTGCGCACGCTCTCTCTCGCTCTCTCTTTCGCTCTCTCTCGTGCGCACTCTCTCTCTCTCGCTCTCTCTCTCGCGCTCTCTCTCGTGCGCACGTTCTCTCTCTCGCTCTCTTTCGTGCGCACGCTCTCTCTCGCTCTCCCTCGTGTTCACGCTCTCTCTCGCTCTCCCTCGTGTTCACGCTCTCGCTCTCTCTCGTGCGCACGTTCTCTCTCGCTCTCTCTCGTGTGCACGCTCTCTCTCGCGCTCTCACGCTCTCGCTCTCGTGCGCACGTTCTCTCTCGCTCTCTCTCGTGCGCACGTTCTCTCTCTCGCTCTTTCTCGTGTGCTCGCTCTCTCTCGTGTGCACGCTCTCTCTCTCGCTCTCTCTCGCTCTCTTTCGTGCGCATGCTCTCTCTCGCTCTTTCTCGTGTGCTCGCTCTCTCTTGTGTGCACGCTCTCTCTCTCGCTCTCTTTCGTGCGCATGCTCTCTCTCGCTCTCCCTCGTGTTCACGCTCTCTCTCGCTCTCTTTCGTGCGCACGCTCTCTCTCGCTCTCTCACACTCTCGCTCTCTCTCGTGCGCACGTTCTCTCTCGCTCTCTCTCGTGCGCACGTTCTCTCTCGCTCTCTCTCGTGCGCACGTTCTCTCTCGCTCTCTCTCGTGTGCACGCTCTCTCTCGCTCTCCCTTGTACGCACGCTCTCTCTCGCTCTCTTTCGTGCGCACGCTCTCTCTCGCTCTCCCTCGTGTTCACGCTCTCTCTCGCTCTCTTTCGTGCGCACGCTCTCTCTCGCTCTCTCACGCTCTCGCTCTCTCACGCTCTCGCTCTCTCACGCTCTCGCTCTCTCACGCTCTCGCTCTCTCACGCTCTCGCTCTCTCTCGCTCTCGCTCTCTCTCGTGCGCACGTTCTCTCTCGCTCTCTTTCGTGCGCACGTTCTCTCTCGCTCTCTTTCGTGCGCACGCTCTCTCTCTCGCTCTCTCTCGTACGCACGCTCTCTCTCTCGCTCTCCCTTGTGCGCACGCTCTCTCTCGCTCTCTCTCGCTCTCGCTCTCTCTCGTGCGCACGTTCTCTCTCGCTCTCTCTCGTGTGCACGTTCTCTCTCTCGCTCTCTCTCACGCTCTTGCTCTCTCTCGTGCGCACGTTCTCTCTCGTGTGCACGCTCTCTCTCGTGTGCACGCTCTCTCTCGTGTGCACGCTCTCTCTCTCGCTCTCTCTCGCTCTCTCACGCTCTTGCTCTCTCTCGTGCGCACGTTCTCTCTCGCTCTCTCTCGTGTGCACGCTCTCTCTCGTGTGCACGCTCTCTCTCGTGTGCACGCTCTCTCTCTTGCTCTCTCTCGCTCTCTCACGCTCTTGCTCTCTCTCGTGCGCACGTTCTCTCTCGCTCTCTCTCGTGTGCACGCTCTCTCTCTCGCTCTCCCTCGTGCGCACGCTCTCTCTCTCGCTCTCCCTCGTGCGCACGCTCTCTCTCGCTCTCCCTCGTGCGCACGCTCTCTCTCGCTCTCTCTCGTGCGCACGCTCTCTCTCGCTCTCTCTCTCGCTCTCACATCGTGCGCACGCTCTCTCTCTCGCTCTCCCTCGTGTGCACGCGCTCTCTCGCTCTCTCTCTCGCGCTCTCTCGTGCACACGCTCTCTCTCGCTCTCCCTCGTGCGCACGCTCTCTCTCGCTCTCCCTCTCTCGCTCTCTCTCTTGTGCGCACGCTCTCTCTCTCGCTCTCCCTCGTGCGCACGCTCTCTCTCGCTCTCCCTCGTGCACGCTCTCTCTCTCGCGCGCACGCTCTCCCTCGTGCGCACGCTCTCTCTCGCTCTCCCTCGTGCGCACGCTCTCTCTCGCTCTCCCTCGTGCGCACGCTCTCTCTCGCTCTCTCTCGTGCGCACGCTCTCTCTCTCGCTCTCCCTCGTGCGCACGCTCTCTCTCATGCGCACGCACTCTCTCGCTCTCCCTCGTGCACGCTCTCTCTCTCGCTCTCTCTCGTGTGCACGCTCTCTCTCGTGTGCACGCTCTCTCTCTTGCTCTCTCTCGCTCTCTCACGCTCTTGCTCTCTCTCGTGCGCACGTTCTCTCTCGCTCTCTCTCGTGTGCATGCTCTCTCGCTCTCTCTCGCTCTCCCTCGTGCGCACGCTCTCTCTCTCGCTCTCCCTCGTGCGCACGCTCTCTCTCGCTCTCCCTCGTGCACGCGCTCTCTCGCTCTCTCTCTCGCTCTCCCTCGTGCGCACGCTCTCTCTCGCTCTCCCTCGTGCACGCTCTCTCTCTCGCGCGCACGCTCTCCCTCGTGCGCACGCTCTCTCTCGCTCTCCCTCGTGCTCACGCTCTCTCTCGCTCTCTCTCGTGCGCACGCTCTCTCTCTCGCTCTCCCTCGTGCGCACGCTCTCTCTCATGCGCACGCACTCTCTCGCTCTCCCTCGTGCACGCTCTCTCGTGTGCACGCTCTCTCTCGTGTGCACGCTCTCTCTCTTGCTCTCTCTCGCTCTCTCACGCTCTTGCTCTCTCTCGTGCGCACGTTCTCTCGCTCTCTCTCGTGTGCATGCTCTCTCGCTCTCTCTCGCTCTCCCTCGTGCGCACGCTCTCTCTCTCGCTCTCCCTCGTGCGCACGCTCTCTCTCTCGCTCTCCCTCGTGCGCACGCTCTCTCTCGCTCTCCCTCGTGCGCACGCTCTCTCTCGCTCTCTCTCATGCGCACGCTCTCTCTCGCTCTCTCTCGCTCTCTCATCGTGCGCACGCTCTCTCTCTCGCTCTCCCTCGTGTGCACGCGCTCTCTCGCTCTCTCTCTCGCGCTCTCTCGTGCACACGCTCTCTCTCGCTCTCCCTCGTGCGCACGCTCTCTCTCGCTCTCCCTCTCTCGCTCTCTCTCTCGTGCGCACGCTCTCTCTCTCGTGCGCACGCTCTCTCTCTCGCTCTCCCTCGTGCGCACGCTCTCTCTCGCTCTCCCTCGTGCACGCTCTCTCTCTCGCGCGCACGCTCTCCCTCGTGCGCACGCTCTCTCTCGCTCTCCCTCGTGCTCACGCTCTCTCTCTCGCTCTCCCTCGTGCGCACGCTCTCTCTCATGCGCACGCACTCTCTCGCTCTCCCTCGTGCACGCTCTCTCTCTCGCTCTCTCTCGTGCGCACGCTCTCCCTCGCTCTCCCTCGTGCGCACGCTCTCTCTCTCGCTCTCCCTCGTGCGCACGCTCTCTCTCTCTCGCTCTCCCTCGTGCGCACGCTCTCTCTCTCGCTCTCCCTCGTGCGCACGCTCTCTCTCGCTCTCCCTCGTGGGCAGGCACGCTCTCTCTCGCTCTCCCTCGTGCGCAGGCTCTCTCTCGCTCTCCCTCGTGCGCACGCTCTCTCTCGCTCTCCCTCGTGCGCAGGCTCTCTCTCGCTCTCCCTCGTGCGCACGCTCCCCCTCGCTCTCCCTCGCGCGCACGCTCCCCCTCGCACTCCCTCGCGCGCACGCTCCCCCTCGCTCGCCCTCGCGCGCACGCTCTCCCTCGCTCGCCCTCGCGCGCACGCTCTCCCTCGCTCGCCCTCGCGCGCACGCTCTCCCTCGCTCGCCCTCGCGCGCACGCTCTCCCTCGCTCGCCCTCGCGCGCACGCTCTCCCTCGCTCGCCCTCGCGCGCACGCTCTCCCTCGCTCGCCCTCGCGCGCACGCTCTCCCTCGCTCGCCCTCCTGCGCACGCTCTCCCTCGCTCGCCCTCGTGCGCACGCTCTCCATCGCACTCCCTCGCTCTCCCTCGTGCGCACGCTCTCCCTCGCTCTCCCTCGTGCGCACGCTCTCCCTCGCTCTCCCTCGTGCGCACGCTCTCTCTCGCTCTCCCTCGTGCGCACGCTCTCCCTCGCGGGCACGCTCTCTCTCGCTCTCCCTCGTGGGCACGCTCTCTCTCGCTCTCCCTCGTGGGCACGCTCTCCCTCGTGGGCATGCTCTCTCTCGCTCTCCCTCGTGGGCGGGCACGCTCTCCCTCGCGCGCACGCTCTCCCTCGCTCTCCCTCGCGCGCACGCTCTCCCTCGCTCTCCCTCGCGCGCACGCTCTCCCTCGCTCTCCCTCGCGGGCATGCTCTCTCTCGCTCTCCCTCGTGGGCGGGCACGCTCTCTCTCGCTCTCCCTCGTGGGCGGGCACGCTCTCTCTCGCTCTCCCTCGTGCGCACGCTCTCTCTCGCTCTCCCTCGTGGGCACGCTCTCCCTCGCTCTCCCTCGCGCGCACGCTCTCTCTCGCTCTGCCTCGCATGCACGCTCTCTCTCGCTCTGCCTCGCATGCACGCTCTCTCTCGCTCTCCCTCGTGCGCACACTCTCCCTCGCTCTCCCTCGCGGGCACGCTCTCCCTCGCTCTCCCTCGCGGGCACGCTCTCCCTCGCTCTCCCTCGCGGGCACGCTCTCTCTCGCTCTCCCTCGTGGGCGGGCACGCTCTCTCTCGCTCTCCCTCGTGCGCACGCTCTCTCTCGCTCTCCCTCGTGGGCACGCTCTCCCTCGCTCTCCCTCGTGCGCACGCTCTCCCTCGCTCTCCCTCGTGCGCACGCTCTCCCTCGCTCTCCCTCGTGCGCACGCTCTCTCTCGCTCTCCCTCGTGCGCACGCTCTCTCTCGCTCTCCCTCGCTCGCCCTCGTGCGCACGCTCTCTCTCGCTCTCCCTCGTGGGCACGCTCTCTCTCGCTCTCCCTCGTGGGCACGCTCTCCCTCGTGGGCATGCTCTCTCTCGCTCTCCCTCGTGGGCGGGCACGCTCTCCCTCGCGCGCACGCTCTCCCTCGCTCTCCCTCGCGCGCACGCTCTCCCTCGCTCTCCCTCGCGGGCACGCTCTCTCTCGCTCTCCCTCGCGGGCTCGCTCTCTCTCGCTCTCCCTCGTGGGCGGGCACGCTCTCTCTCGCTCTCCCTCATGCGCACGCTCTCTCCCGCTCTCCCTCGTGGGCACGCTCTCCCTCGCTCTCCCTCGCGCACACGCTCTCTCTCGCTCTGCCTCGCATGCACGCTCTCCCTCGCTCTCCCTCGCGCACGCTCTCTCTCGCTCTCCCTCGTGCGCACGCTCTCCCTCGCTCTCCCTCGCGGGCACGCTCTCCCTCGCTCTCCCTCGCGGGCACGCTCTCCCTCGCTCTCCCTCGCGGGCACGCTCTCCCTCGCTCTCCCTCGCGCGCACGCTCTCCCTCGCTCTCCCTCGCGCGCACGCTCTCCCTCGCTCTCCCTCGCGCGCACGCTCTCCCTCGCTCTCCCTCGCGCGTACGCTCTCCCTCGCTCTCCCTCGCGCGCACGCTCTCTCTCGCTCTCCCTCGCGCGCACGCTCTCTCTCGCTCTCCCTCGCGCGCACGCTCTCTTTCGCTCTCCCTCGCGCGCACGCTCTCTCTCGCTCTCCCTCGCGCGCACGCTCTCTCTCGCTCTCCCTCGCGCGCACGCTCTCTCTCGCTCTCCCTCGCGGGCACGCTCTCTCTCGCTCTCCCTCGCGGGCTCGCTCTCCCTCGTGGGCACACTCTCCCTTGCTCTCCCTCGCTCTCCCTCGTGTGCATGCTCTCTCGCTCTCACTCGTGCGCATGCTCTCTTTCGCTCTCCCTCGTGCGCACGCTCTCTCTCGCTCTCTCTCGCTCGCCCTCATGCGCACGCTCTCTCTCGCTCTCCCTCGTGCGTACGCTCTCTCTCGCTCTCCCTCGTGCGCACGCCTTCTCCCTCGCTCTCCCTCGTGCGCACGCTCTCTCGCTCTCCCTCATGCGCACGCTCTCCCTCTCTCTCCCTCGTGCGCACGCTCTCTCGCTCTCCCTCGTGCGCACGCTCTCCCTCTCTCTCCCTCGTGCGCACGCTCTCCCTCTCTCTCCCTCGTGCGCACGCTCTCCCTCGCTCTCCCTCGTGCGCACGCTCTCCCTCGCTCGCCCTCGTGCGCACGCTCTCTCTCGCTCCCTCGTGCGCACGCTCTCTCTCGCTCCCTCGTGCGCACGCTCTCTCTCGCTCTCTCACGCTCTTGCTCTCTCTCGCTCTCTCACGCTCTCGCTCTGTCTCGTGCGCACGTTCTCTCTCGCTCTCTCTCGTGTGCACGCTCTCTCTCTCGCTCTCTCTCGCTCTCTCACGCTCTCGCCATCTCTCGTGCGCACGTTCTCTCTCGCTCTCTCTCATGTGCACGCTCTCTCTCACTCTCTCTCGCTCTCTTTCGTGCGCATGCTCTCTCTCGCTCTCCCTCGTGTTCACGCTCTCTCTCGCTCTCTCTCTTGCTCTCTCTCGCTCTCTCTCGTGTGCACGCTCTCTCTCTCTCTCTCTCGCTCTCTTTCGTGCGCACGCTCTCTCTCGCTCTCTCACGCTCTCGCTCTCTTTTGTGCGCACGCTCTCTCTCGTGCGCACGTTCTCTCTCTCGCTCTCTCTCGCTCTCTCACGCTCTCGTTCTCTCTCGTGCGCACGTTCTCTCTCGTGCGCACGTTCTCTCTCGTGCGCACGTTCGCTCTCGTGCGCACGTTCTCTCTCGTGCGCACGTTCTCTCTCGCTCTCTCTCGTGTGCACGCTCTCTCTCGTGTGCACGCTCTCTCTCTCGCTCTCTCTCGCTCTCTCGCGCTCTCGCTCTCTCTCGTGCGCACGTTCGCTCTCGCTCTCTCTCGTGCGCACGTTCGCTCTCGCTCTCTCTCGTGCGCACGTTCGCTCTCGCTCTCTCTCGTGCGCACGTTCTCTCTCGCTCTCTCTCGTGCGCACGCTCTCTCTCGCTCTCTCTCGTGCGCACGCTCTCTCTCGCTCTCTCTCGTGTGCACGCTCTCTCTCTCGCTCTCTCTCTCGCTCTCTTTCGTGTGCACGCTCTCTCTCGCTCTCCCTCGTGTTCATGCTCTCTCTCGCTCTCTTTCGTGCGCACGCTCTCTCTCGCTCTCTCACGCTCTCGCTCTCTCTCGTGCGCACGTTCTCTCTCGCTCTCTTTCGCGCGCACGCTCTCTCTCGCTCTCTCTCTTTCGCTCGCCCTCGTGCGCACGCTCTCCCTCGCTCGCCCTCGTGCGCACGCTCTCCCTCGCTCGCCCTCGTGCGCACGCTCTCTCTCGCTCTCACTCGCGGGCACGCTCTCTCTCGCTCTCCCTCGCTCTCCCTCGTGGGCACGCTCTCCCTCGCTCTCCCTCGTGGGCACGCTCTCCCTCGCTCTCCCTCTTGCGCATGCTCTCCCTCGCTCGCCCTCGTGCGCACGCTCTCTTTCGCTCTCCCTCGTGCGCACGCTCTCTCTCGCTCTCTCTCGCTCTCCCTCGTGCGCACGCTCTCTCTCGCTCTCCCTCGTGCGCACGCTCTCTCTCGCTCTCCCTTGTGCGCACGCTCTCTCTCGCTCTCTTTCGTGCGCACGCTCTCTCTCGCTCTCCCTCGTGTTCACGCTCTCTCTCGCTCTCTTTCGTGCGCACGCTCTCTCTCGCTCTCTCACGCTCTCGCTCTCTCTCGTGCGCACGTTCTCTCTCGCTCTCTTTCGTGCGCACGTTCTCTCTCGCTCTCTTTCGTGCGCACGCTCTCTCTCTCGCTCTCTCTCGTGCGCACGCTCTCTCTCTCGCTCTCCCTTGTGCGCACGCTCTCTCTCGCTCTCTCTCGCTCTCTCACGCTCTCGCTCTCTCTCGTGCGCACGTTCTCTCTCGCTCTCTCTCGTGTGCACGTTCTCTCTCTCGCTCTCTCTCACGCTCTTGCTCTCTCTCGTGCGCACGTTCTCTCTCGCTCTCTCTCGTGTGCACGCTCTCTCTCGTGTGCACGCTCTCTCTCTCGCTCTCTCTCGCTCTCTCACGCTCTTGCTCTCTCTCGTGCGCACGTTCTCTCTCGCTCTCTCTCGTGTGCACGCTCTCTCTCGTGTGCACGCTCTCTCTCTTGCTCTCTCTCGCTCTCTCACGCTCTTGCTCTCTCTCGTGCGCACGTTCTCTCTCGCTCTCTCTCGTGTGCATGCTCTCTCGCTCTCTCTCGCTCTCTCACGCTCTCGCTCTCTCTCGTGCGCACGTTCTCTCTCGCTCTCTTTCGCGCGCACGCTCTCTCTCGCTCTCTCTCTTTCGCTCGCCCTCGTGCGCACGCTCTCCCTCGCTCGCCATCGTGCGCACGCTCTCCCTCGCTCGCCCTCGTGCGCACGCTCTCTCTCGCTCTCACTCGCGGGCACGCTCTCTCTCGCTCTCCCTCGCTCTCCCTCGTGGGCACGCTCTCCCTCGCTCTCCCTCGTGGGCACGCTCTCCCTCGCTCTCCCTCGTGGGCACGCTCTCCCTCGCTCTCCCTCGTGCGCATGCTCTCCCTCGCTCGCCCTCGTGCGCACGCTCTCTTTCGCTCTCCCTCGTGCGCACGCTCTCTCTCGCTCTCTCTCGCTCTCCCTCGTGCGCACGCTCTCTCTCGCTCTCCCTCGTCCGCACGCTCTCTCTCGCTCTCCCTTGTGCGCACGCTCTCTCTCGCTCTCTTTCGTGCGCACGCTCTCTCTCGCTCTCCCTCGTGTTCACGCTCTCTCTCGCTCTCTTTCGTGCGCACGCTCTCTCTCGCTCTCTCACGCTCTCGCTCTCTCTCGTGCGCACGTTCTCTCTCGCTCTCTTTCGTGCGCACGTTCTCTCTCGCTCTCTTTCGTGCGCACGCTCTCTCTCTCGCTCTCTCTCGTGCGCACGCTCTCTCTCTCGCTCTCCCTTGTGCGCACGCTCTCTCTCGCTCTCTCTCGCTCTCTCACGCTCTCGCTCTCTCTCGTGCGCACGTTCTCTCTCGCTCTCTCTCGTGTGCACGTTCTCTCTCTCGCTCTCTCTCACGCTCTTGCTCTCTCTCGTGCGCACGTTCTCTCTCGCTCTCTCTCGTGTGCACGCTCTCTCTCGTGTGCACGCTCTCTCTCTCGCTCTCTCTCGCTCTCTCACGCTCTTGCTCTCTCTCGTGCGCACGTTCTCTCTCGCTCTCTCTCGTGTGCACGCTCTCTCTCGTGTGCACGCTCTCTCTCTTGCTCTCTCTCGCTCTCTCACGCTCTTGCTCTCTCTCGTGCGCACGTTCTCTCTCGCTCTCTCTCGTGTGCATGCTCTCTCGCTCTCTCTCGCTCTCCCTCGTGCGCACGCTCTCTCTCTCGCTCTCCCTCGTGCGCACGCTCTCTCTCTCGCTCTCCCTCGTGCGCACGCTCTCTCTCTCGCTCTCCCTCGTGCGCACGCTCTCTCTCGCTCTCCCTCGTGCGCACGCTCTCTCTCGCTCTCTCTCGTGCGCACGCTCTCTCTCGCTCTCTCTCTCGCTCTCTCATCGTGCGCACGCTCTCTCTCTCGCTCTCCTTCGTGTGCACGCGCCCTCTCGCTCTCTCTCTCGCGCTCTCTTGTGCACACGCTCTCTCTCGCTCTCCCTCGTGCGCACGCTCTCTCTCGCTCTCCCTCTCTCGCTCTCTCTCTTGTGCGCACGCTCTCTCTCTCGCCCTCTCTCGTGCGCACGCTCTCTCTCTCGTGCGCACGCTCTCTCTCTCGCTCTCCCTCGTGCGCACGCTCTCTCTCGCTCTCCCTCGTGCACGCTCTCTCTCTCGCGCGCACGCTCTCCCTCGTGCGCACGCTCTCTCTCGCTCTCCCTCGTGCGCACGCTCTCTCTCGCTCTCCCTCGTGCTCACGCTCTCTCTCGCTCTCTCTCGTGCGCACGCTCTCTCTCTCGCTCTCCCTCGTGCGCACGCTCTCTCTCATGCGCACGCACTCTCTCGCTCTCCCTCGTGCACGCTCTCTCTCTCGCTCTCTCTCGTGTGCACGCTCTCTCTCTTGCTCTCTCTCGCTCTCTCACGCTCTTGCTCTCTCTCGTGCGCATGTTCTCTCTCGCTCTCTCTCGTGTGCATGCTCTCTCGCTCTCTCTCGCTCTCCCTCGTGCGCACGCTCTCTCTCTCGCTCTCCCTCGTGCGCACGCTCTCTCTCGCTCTCCCTCGTGCGCACGCTCTCTCTCGCTCTCTCTCGTGCGCACGCTCTCTCTCGCTCTCTCTCTCGCTCTCTCATCGTGCGCACGCTCTCTCTCGCTCTCCCTCGTGTGCACGCGCTCTCTCGCTCTCTCTCTCGCGCTCTCTCGTGCACACGCTCTCTCTCGCTCTCCCTCGTGCGCACGCTCTCTCTCGCTCTCCCTCTCTCGCTCTCTCTCTCGTGCGCACGCTCTCTCTCTCGCCCTCTCTCGTGCGCACGCTCTCTCTCTCGTGCGCACGCTCTCTCTCTCGCTCTCCCTCGTGCGCACGCTCTCTCTCGCTCTCCCTCGTGCACGCTCTCTCTCTCGCGCGCACGCTCTCCCTCGTGCGCACGGTCTCTCTCGCTCTCCCTCGTGCGCACGCTCTCTCTCGCTCTCCCTCGTGCTCACGCTCTCTCTCGCTCTCTCTCGTGCGCACGCTCTCTCTCTCGCTCTCCCTCGTGCGCACGCTCTCTCTCGCTCTCCCTCGCGCACGCTCTCTCTCGCTCTCCCTCGCGCACGCTCTCTCTCGCTCTCCCTCGTGCACGCTCTCTCTCTCGCTCTCTCTCGTGCGCACGCTCTCTCTCGCTCTCCCTCGTGCACGCTCTCTCTCTCGCTCTCTCTCGTGCGCACGCTCTCTCTCGCTCTCCCTCGTGCGCACGCTCTCTCTCTCGCTCTCCCTCGTGCGCACGCTCTCTCTCTCTCGCTCTCCCTCGTGCGCACGCTCTCTCTCTCGCTCTCCCTCGTGCGCACGCTCTCTCTTGCTCTCCCTCGTGGGCGGGCACGCTCTCTCTCGCTCTCCCTCGTGCGCAGGCTCTCTCTCGCTCTCCCTCGTGCGCAGGCTCTCTCTCGCTCTCCCTCGTGCGCACGCTCTCTCTCGCTCTCCCTCGTGCGCAGGCTCTCTCTCGCTCACCCTCGCGCGCAGGCTCCCTCTCGCTCTCCCTCGCGCGCACGCTCCCCCTCGCTCTCCCTCGCGCGCACGCTCCCCCTCGCTCTCCCTCGCGCGCACGCTCCCCCTCGCTCTCCCTCGCGCGCACGCTCCCCCTCGCTCGCCCTCGCGCGCACGCTCCCCCTCGCTCGCCCTCGCGCGCACGCTCCCCCTCGCTCGCCCTCGCGCGCACGCTCTCCCTCGCTCGCCCTCGCGCTCACGCTCTCCCTCGCTCGCCCTCGCGCGCACGCTCTCCCTCGCTCGCCCTCGCGCGCACGCTCTCCCTCGCTCGCCCTCCTGCGCACGCTCTCTACCTCACTCGCCCTCGTGCGCACGCTCTCCCTCGCTCTCCCTCGTGCGCACGCTCTCCCTCGCTCTCCCTCGTGCGCACGCTCTCTCTCGCTCTCCCTCGTGCGCACGCTCTCCCTCGTGGGCACGCTCTCTCTCGCTCTCCCTCGTGGGCACGCTCTCTCTCGCTCTCCCTCGTGGGCACGCTCTCCCCCGTGGGCATGCTCTCTCTCGCTCTCCCTCGTGGGCGGGCACGCTCTCCCTCGCGCGCACGCTCTCCCTCGCGCGCACGCTCTCCCTCGCTCTCCCTCGCGCGCACGCTCTCCCTCGCTCTCCCTCGCGGGCACGCTCTCCCTCGCTCTCCCTCGCGGGCACGCTCTCTCTCGCTCTCCCTCGCGGGCATGCTCTCTCTCGCTCTCCCTCGTGGGCGGGCACGCTCTCTCTCGCTCTCCCTCGTGGGCGGGCACGCTCTCTCTCGCTCTCCCTCATGCGCACGCTCTCTCTCGCTCTCCCTCGTGGGCACGCTCTCCCTCACTCTCCCTCGCGCGCACGCTCTCTCTCGCTCTGCCTCGCATGCACGCTCTCCCTCGCGCACGCTCTCTCTCGCTCTCCCTCGTGCGCACACTCTCCCTCGCGGGCACGCTCTCCCTCGCTCTCCCTCGCGGGCACGCTCTCCCTCGCTCTCCCTCGCGGGCACGCTCTCTCTCGCTCTCCCTCGTGGGCGGGCACGCTCTCTCTCGCTCTCCCTCGTGGGCACGCTCTCCCTCGCTCTCCCTCGTGCGCACGCTCTCCCTCGCTCGCCCTCATGCGCACGCTCTCTCTCGCTCTCCCTCGTGGGCACGCTCTCTCTCGCTCTCCCTCGTGGGCATGCTCTCCCTCGTGGGCATGCTCTCTCTCGCTCTCCCTCGTGGGCGGGCACGCTCTCCCTCGCGCGCACGCTCTCTCTCGCTCTCCCTCGCGCGCACACTCTCCCTCGCTCTCCCTCGCGCGCACGCTCTCCCTCGCTCTCCCTCGCGGGCACGCTCTCTCTCGCTCTCCCTCGCGGGCACGCTCTCTCTCGCTCTCCCTCGTGGGCGGGCACGCTCTCTCTCGCTCTCCCTCGTGGGCACGCTCTCCCCCGTGGGCATGCTCTCTCTCGCTCTCCCTCGTGGGCGGGCACGCTCTCCCTCGCGCGCACGCTCTCCCTCGCTCTCCCTCGCGCGCACGCTCTCCCTCGCTCTCCCTCGCGCGCCACGCTCTCCCTCGCTCTCCCTCGCGGGCACGCTCTCTCTCGCTCTCCCTCGCGGGCATGCTCTCTCTCGCTCTCCCTCGTGGGCGGGCACGCTCTCTCTCGCTCTCCCTCGTGGGCGGGCACGCTCTCTCTCGCTCTCCCTCGTGCGCACGCTCTCTCTCGCTCTCCCTCGTGGGCACGCTCTCCCTCACTCTCCCTCGCGCGCACGCTCTCTCTCGCTCTGCCTCGCATGCACGCTCTCCCTCGCTCTCCCTCGCGCACGCTCTCTCTCGCTCTCCCTCGTGCGCACACTCTCCCTCGCTCTCCCTCGCTCTCCCTCGCGGGCACGCTCTCCCTCGCTCTCCCTCGCGGGCACGCTCTCCCTCGCTCTCCCTCGCGGGCACGCTCTCTCTCGCTCTCCCTCGTGGGCGGGCACGCTCTCTCTCGCTCTCCCTCGTGCGCACGCTCTCCCTCGCTCTCCTTCGTGGGCACGCTCTCCCTCGCTCTCCCTCGTGGGCACGCTCTCTCTCGCTCTCCCTCGTGCGCACGCTCTCCCTCGCTCGCCCTCATGCGCACGCTCTCTCTCGCTCTCCCTCGTGGGCACGCTCTCTCTCGCTCTCCCTCGTGGGCACGCTCTCCCTCGTGGGCATGCTCTCTCTCGCTCTCCCTCGTGGGCGGGCACGCTCTCCCTCGCGCGCACGCTCTCTCTCGCTCTCCCTCGCGCGCACACTCTCCCTCGCTCTCCCTCGCGCGCACGCTCTCCCTCGCTCTCCCTCGAGGGCACGCTCTCTCTCGCTCTCCCTCGCGGGCACGCTCTCTCTCGCTCTCCCTCGCGGGCACGCTCTCTCTCGCTCTCCCTCGTGGGCGGGCACGCTCTCTCTCGCTCTCCCTCGTGGGCACGCTTTCCCTCGCTCTCCCTCGCGCGCACGCTCTCTCTCGCTCTGCCTCGCATGCACGCTCTCCCTCGCTCTCCCTCGCGCACGCTCTCTCTCGCTCTCCCTCGTGCGCACACTCTCCCTCGCTCTCCCTCGTGCGCACGCTCTCCCTCGCTCTCACTCGCGCGCATGCTCTCCCTCGCTCTCCCTCGCGGGCACGCTCTCCCTCGCGCGCACGCTCTCTCTCGCTCTCCCTCGCGGGCACGCTCTCTCTCGCTCTCCCTCGCGCGCACGCTCTCTCTCGCTCTCCCTCGCGCGCACGCTCTCTCTCTCGCTCTCCCTCGCGCGCACGCTCTCTCTCGCTCTCCCTCGCGCGCACGCTCTCTCTCGCTCTCCTCGCGGGCACGCTCTCTCTCGCTCTCCCTCGCGGGCTCGCTCTCCCTCGTGGGCACACTCTCCCTTGCTCTCCCTCGTGTGCATGCTCTCTCGCTCTCACTCGTGCGCATGCTCTCTTTCGCTCTCCCTCGTGCGCACGCTCTCTCTCTCGCTCCCCCTCATGCGCACGCTCTCTCTCGCTCGCCCTCGTGCGCACGCCTTCTCCCTCGCTCTCCCTCGTGCGCACGCTCTCTCGCTCTCCCTCGTGCGCACGCTCTCTCTCGCTCTCCCTCGTGCGCACGCTCTCCCTCTCTCTCCCTCGTGCGCACGCTCTCCCTCTCTCTCCCTCGTGCGCACGCTCTTCTCGCTCTCCCTCGTGCGCACGCTCTCTCTCTCTCTCCCTCGTGCGCACGCTCTCCCTCTCTCTCCCTCGTGCGCACGCTCTCCCTCGCTCTCCCCTCGTGTGCATGCTCTCCCTCGCTCGCCCTCGTGCGCACGCTCTCTCTCGCTCTCCCTCGTGCGCACGCTCTCTCTCGCTCTCCCTCGTGGGCACGCTCTCCCTCACTCTCCCTCGCGCGCACGCTCTCTCTCGCTCTGCCTCGCATGCACGCTCTCCCTCGCTCTCCCTCGCGCACGCTCTCTCTCGCTCTCCCTCGTGCGCACACTCTCCCTCGCTCTCCCTCGCTCTCCCTCGCGGGCACGCTCTCCCTCGCTCTCCCTCGCGGGCACACTCTCCCTCGCTCTCCCTCGCGGGCACGCTCTCTCTCGCTCTCCCTCGTGGGCGGGCACGCTCTCTCTCGCTCTCCCTCGTGCGCACGCTCTCTCTCGCTCTCCCTCGTGGGCACGCTCTCCCTCGCTCTCCCTCGTGGGCACGGCTCTCCCTCGCTCTCCCTCGTGGGCATGCTCTCTCTCGCTCTCCCTCGTGGGCGGGCACGCTCTCCCTCGCGCGCACGCTCTCTCTCGCTCTCCCTCGCGTGCACACTCTCCCTCGCTCTCCCTCGCGCGCACGCTCTCCCTCGCTCTCCCTCGCGGGCACGCTCTCTCCTCTCGCTCTCCCTCGCGGGCACGCTCTCTCTCGCTCTCCCTCGTGGCGGGCACGCTCTCTCTCGCTCTCCCTCGTGGGCACGCTCTCCCTCGCTCTCCCTCGTGGGCATGCTCTCTCTCGCTCTCCTCGTGGCGGCACGCTCTCCCTCGCGCGCACGCTCTCTCTCGCTCTCCCTCGCGTGCACACTCTCCCTCGCTCTCCCTCGCGCGCACGCTCTCCCTCGCTCTCCCTCGCGGCACGCTCTCTCTCGCTCTCCCTCGCGGGCACGCTCTCTCTCGCTCTCCCTCGTGGCGGGCACGCTCTCTCTCGCTCTCCCTCGTGCGCACGCTCTCTCCCGCTCTCCCTCGGGGCACGCTTTCCCTCGCTCTCCTCGCGCGCACGCTCTCTCTCGCTCTGCCTCGCATGCACGCTCTCCCTCGCTCTCCTCGCGCACGCTCTCTCTCGCTCTCCCTCGCGCGCACACTCTCTCCTCGCTCTCCTCGTGCGCACGCTCTCCCTCGCTCTCACTCGCGCGCATGCTCTCCCTCGCTCTCCCTCGCGGGCACGCTCTCCCTCGCTCTCCTCGCTGCGCACGCTCTCCCCTCGCTCTCCCTCGCGCGCACCGCTCTCCCTCGCTCTCCCTCGGCAGCGCACGCTCTCTCTCGCCTCCCTCGCGCGCACGGCTCTCTCTCGCTCTCCCTCGCGGCGCACCAGCTCTCTCTCGCTCTCCCTCGCGCGCACGCTCTCTCTCGCTCTCCCTCGCGGGCACGCTCTCTCCTCCGCTCTCCCTCGCGGGCTCGCTCTCCCTCGTGGGCACACTCTCCCTTGCTCTCCCTCGTGTGCATGCTCTCGTCGCTCTCACTCGTGCGCATGCTA